>NC_091582.1:2748399-2758399 GCF_042767895.1 Penaeus vannamei
TAATTGTCACCCGCCCTTAGCGTCTGTCCCTTCTCCCCCCTCTCCCCACCCATCTGCCTTTCGCCGTCGCGTCTCTCCTCTTGCCCCCTTCTCTTGCACTTTGGTTTCCCTCTTTCCTTTCCTCTCCTCTCCTTCCAGTTCTGTTTTCTCTTCCTCTCTTCCTCCCTCCTCCTATGCCTACCACCCCTCTCTCTCTCTCTCTCTCTCTCTGCCCTCCTTCTCTCCTTCCCTTTCGCTCCTTCTCTCTCTCTCTCTCCATCTCTCTCTCTCTCTCTCTCTCTCTCTCCACCTCTCCCTTCCCCCCCCCTCCATCCCTCTTCTTCTCTCACCTCTCATTCCATTCCATCCCTCTCCTCCCTCTCCCTTCCTCTCATTCCCCTCCTCCCTTCCCCTCTCCTCTGCTCCCCTCCCCTCCCCCTCCACCTTCCTCCTCCATCCTCCACCTCCCTTCCCTCTCCTCCATCCCTCCTCTCTCCTCTCCCATCCTCCTTCTCCTCCTCCTCCTCCCTTCTCCTCCCTTCTCCTCCCTTCCCCTCTCCTCCCCATCCTCTCAACCCGCCCCCCTCCCCTTCACGTAATACCCGTTCTGTTCTTCCAGTTAGTTATTCATCTTTACTCGAGATGACAAGAGGGGGAGGGGGAGAGGGGGGGAGGAGGAGAGAATGTTGTCTGACGTCGGCCTGAGGGGGGGAGGGAGACGAGGGGCGAAGGGCGTGGGGCGGGGGTGGGGGAAGGGATAGGTGGTGGGGTGGGGGGATAGTAGGGGTACGGCGGGTGGTAGGGACAGGGGTAGGAAGGAGGAAAGGAAGGAGTTGGGTGATTGGGGGAACAACAGAAGATTGGAGATAGATGGATAGATGGAGGGGATAGGAGATAGATGGATAGATGGAGGGGATAGGAGATAGAAGGTAGAAAACAGGATAAGAGGGGAATAAAGATAGAAGATAAGGAGGGATAGAATTTGAGAAGAGATGGGATAGGGATAGAATACAGGCGAAAGGAGTAGGAGTGAATAGGGACAGGGGAAGAAATAGGGATAGAAGAGAAAGAGAAAGAGTAGCGATTACAAGCGACTAGAAAGGGATAGAGATAAAAGGGAAGCGAATAGAAGGGGAAAAATAAAGAGAAGGGAATAGAAGCGAATAAAGATAAAGAGAAGGGAATAGAAGCGAATAATGATAAAGAGAAGCGCAGAGAAGGGATTAAAAATTTAGAATAACGAATAGAAGCGAATAATGAGAAAGAGAAGCGAATAAAGATAAAAGGAAACAAAGAGAAGGGATTAAAGATAAGGGAAGCGGATAGAAGCGAATAAAGAGAAAGAAGCGAATAGAAGCGAATAAAGATTAAGGGAAGAGAATAGAAGCGATTAAAAATAAAGAGAAGCGAATAAAGAGAAAGAGAAGCGAATAAAGAGAAAGAAAAGCGAATAGAAGCGAATAAAGAGAAAGGAAAGTGAATGAAGATAAAAGGAAGCGAAGAGAAGCGAATAAAGATAAAGAGAGGAGATAGGGCCAGAGGATCGTGGGGGGGGGGGGGGGGTAATTGGCATTGAGGAGCGCGATCCCCCTCGTTCGTCACGGCCGCCCGAGTCATTAGGTCGCCGCCGCGTGTGGTCTGGGCGGGCGTGCGGGAGGGCGCGAGGGCGTGCGGGCGTCGCGTTCGGGCCCTTTGCTCTTTTTTCCTCTCCTTTTTTTGGCTCCTTTTCGCTTCTTTTCTTCGTTTTTCACTTTGTTTTTTATTTTTTCTTTCTTTCTTTCCGTTTCTTTTTTTTTTTTTTTTTTTTTTCTTGACACTTCTCCCCTCCCTTTTTTTCTTCCTCCGTTTCCTTCTCTTCTTTTCTTTTCATTTCTTCCTTCCTTCTTCATTTTCTTCCTGGCCTTCTCATTTGTTCTTTTTTTCCCCCTTCCTTATTCCTCCATTTTATTCCCTTTTGCCCCTCAAATATTTCTTTTCATCACCGCTCGCCTCATTCGTTAAGTTTCTTTTGTCACACGTTTACGGAGAGGGTCGGTAGAGAGGGGGGTGAGGGGGTGAGGGGGGGTGATAGATGGTTCTCCTCGTGAGTGGTTTGTTAAATAGACACGCGCTCGCTTGCTTGTACGAATTGTTCACTCGGATCTATGCACGCACGCACGCACATGTACTCTCTCTCTCTCTCTCTCTCTCTCTCTCTCTGTCTTCCTTTTTCTCTTTATCTTTCTCTGTCTTTCTCTTTCTCTTTCTCTGTCTTTCTCTTTCTCTTTCTTTGTCTTTCTCTTTCTTTCTCTTTCTCTTTCTCTTTCTCTGTCTTTCTCTTTCTCTATCTTCCTCTGTCTTTCTCTTTCTTTCGCTTTCTCTTTCTCTCTCTTTCTCTTTATCTTTCGTGTGCCCGTGCGCTCTGTGTTGCGTGTATGTATTTGTGGGAGAGAGGGAGAGAGATACAGATAGGGATGGGGGTAGAGTGTAGAGAATGGAAGGAAAGGAGGGAAAAGGAGAGAAAAGAAAGGAAGGAAAAGAAGAGAAACGAAAGGAGGAAAAAGAAGGAAAATGAGAGAAACGAAAGGAAGAAAAGGAAGAGGAGAGGAGAGAAACGAAAGGAAGAAAAGGAAGGAAGAGGAGAGGAACGAAAGGAAGAAAAGGAAGGAAAAGGAGAGAAAATGAAGGAAAAAGAGAAAAAACGAAAGGAAGAAAAGGAGGGGAAAGGAGAGAGACGCGAAGGAGCCACCGATTTCGGTTCGGCCATTTCCGCCGGGGGAAGAAGAGAGGGGGGGGGAGGGGGGAGGGGGGGATCGGGAATAAATGCGGCACCAATAAAGCTGTATAAAGTTAACAAAGTGCCATTATGGGTTGTATGGGCACAGGGGGCGCGAAGGGCGGCGGAGGGGCCTGGCACCGATGGATCGCGCGGTGGGTGCCATACATGCCGATGTAGGAGGGCGTGTGTAAAGGAGTGAGGAGTGAGGGGGAAAAAGAGGGGGGAGAGGGGGACGGGTGAGGGGAAAGACGGGGGGAGGAGGGTGGCAAAGTAAGGGAAACTAAGAGAGGGTGAGAGGAGGGGAGGGGAGGGGAGGGGGAAAAGGAGGGTGTGAGGGTGGGAGGGAGAGAAGAGTGGAGGGAGAATGGGTAGAGAGAGGGAAAGAGGTTCCGAAATTGCAATCAGGATAAGAGAGAGAGTAGGGAGAGCGAGAGAGTAGGAGAGCGAGAGATAGAGAGAGAGCGAGAGAGTAGGGAGAGCGAGAGAGTAGGGAGAGCGAGAGAGTAGGGAGAGCGAGAGAGTAGGGAGAGCGAGAGAGTAGGGAGAGAGCGGGAGAGAGAGAGAGAGAGAGAGAGAGAGAGAGAGAGTAGGGAGAGCGAGAGAGTAGGGAGAGCGAGAGAGTAGGGAGAGCGAGAGAGTAGGGAGAGCGAGAGAGTAGGGAGAGCGAGAGAGTAGGGAGAGCGAGAGAGTAGGGAGAGCGAGAGAGTAGGGAGAGCGAGAGAGAATGAGAAAGAGAGAGAAAGAGAGAGAACGAGAGAACGAGAGAACGAGAGAGAGAGAGAGAAAGAAAGAGAAACCGACAAACAGACCGAATGACAGAATGAGAACGAAAGAAAAAGGAGAAAGTAAAAGAAATGATCAAAACGCTAAAGGACAGGTAATTGTTCTGGACACTCTGCTTCGGGGAAATCATAAACACACGCTGTTTACACGCGTTTGTTGGGACGTGTATTCACAAATGCTCTCGGAAATGAGATTCCGAAATTGCAATCAAGACGGCAGAGAGAGCGAGAGAAGGAGAGGGAGAGGGAGAGGGAGAGGGAGAGGGGGGGATGAGAGAGAAGGAGAGGGAGAGGGAGAGGGATAGGGAGAGGGGGGAGAATGAGAGAGGAAGAGGGGGGGATGAGAGAGAGGGAGAGGGGGGAGAGAGGGGGAGAATGAGAGAACGAGAGAGAGAGCGAGCTAGAGCGAGAACGAGAGAGCGAGAGCAAGCGAGCGCCGAAACAGAAACCAGAGAGGCAATGGAATACAAAGCGAATAGAAGAGAGTAATATTCAGGAAATATAAAGAGACGTATAAAAGGGGACGGGGAACACCGAGCAAACGAGAGAGCCCTCCCAAAGGGAAGGTAAAACAGAGAGCAGGAGAGGGCATGGCAGGGGAGGGGGGGGAAGGGGGGGTTGGGTAGGGAAGAGGGTGGACGGAGGGGGAAGGGAAGTGAAGGGAGGGGAGAGAATGGAGAGGGAGAGGGAGAGGGGAAGAGAGAGGGCTGGGAATGAAGAAAGAAGGGGAGAAGAGGGAGGGGAGGGGATGGGGGTGGGGGTAGTAAGAGCACACCACACCGTGGTTAAGACGAAGGCTAAACACTGGAGCGACGTAAAACAAACGAGCTTCGGCGAAGGGGTTGGAGGGACCGGGGAGGGAGGGAGGGAAGGGAAGGGAAAGAGAGGAGGAGGAAGGGAAGGGAAAGAGAGGAGGAGGAAGGGAAGGGAAAGAGAGTGGAGGGAGGGAAGGAGAGGAGGAGGAAGGAAGGAAGAGAGGAGGAGGAAAGGGGAAGGAAAGAGAGGAGGAGGAAGGAGGGAGGGAAAGAGAAGGGAGGAAGGAAGGGGATGGAGGAGGGAAGAGAGGAGGAGGAAGGAAGGGAAGGGAAGGAGAGGAGGAGGAAGGAAGGGAAGGAGGGATGAAGGGAGGGAAAGAGAGGAGGAGGAGGAAGGGAAGGAGAGGAAGAGGAGGAAGGGAAGGGAAGGAGAGAAGAAGGAATGTCAGCTCCGAGGTAAAAATATTTGGAAAAATATGAAGGAATGGTAATGGGAAGGGATAGGGAGAAAGAAAGAGGAAGGGAGCGTTAGAGAGGATAACAAAAGAGGGGTAATAGAAAGGAATAGAAGAAAGGAAGGGGAATTTAGACGTCAACGCAATGCCAGTTGTGCAAATTAGAAGAGCCGGTAGGAATTATGCTCTCACCATGCAATCCCCCCGCCCCCCCCCCCGTTGTCCCCTTTCTACTACTCCCCCCCCCCCCCCTTTCTTCTCCCATTCTCCTCCCCGCCCTTCCCTCTCTCTCCATCCCTGTTTTTTTTTTTCTTTTCCTTTCTCGACCTTTTCTGTCTTCTTCCTTTTCTTTTCGTCTCTCTCCCTCCCTTCGTTCCCCTACCTCACTCCATTCTCTATTCTCCTTCCCCTTCCTCTCCAACGTTCGCCTCTCCCTCTGTCTCTCCGTTCCCTTCTCCGTCGTTCCTATTTCCTCATTCTCCTTCGTTCCTTTCCCCTCTCCCTCCTTCCGTTCACCTCTCTCCCGTCCTTTCCTCCCCGCCCCTCCATTCTTCTCTTCCTCCCTCCGCTCCTTTCTCTGTCACCTGCATTCTCCTCTTCTTTCCCCCTTTTCCATCCTTCTTTTCCCTTTTTTCCTCCTTCCCTTCCCTTTTTCCCTCCTTCTCCTTTCCCCTACTCCCTCTTCCTCCGTCTCCCTCCCATTCCCCTTCAACCCGCCCTCCGTCTCGTCTCATTCCCCTCTCGTCCTTCTCTCTCCCTCATCGTTTCGCCCCCTCTCTTCTCCTCTGTCTCCTCTCCTCATTATTCTCCCTCTTCGTCCTTCCTCGTTCTCCCTAGTCTCCCTCTGGTCACACATCCTCATCGTGTCGCTGCTTCACCTCCCTCCCTCTCATTCCCCTCTCTTCCCATTCTTTCACCCTCATTCCCCTCTAGTCCTTCCTCCCCCTCCCCCATCCTCTGTCTCCCTCTCATTCACTCTCTTCCTCTCTGTCACCCTCTCCCTCCCCCTCTCGTTCTTCCTCTCCCCCTCCCCTTCCTCGTCCCTCTCTCTTCCCCTCTGGTCACCCTCTCTCATTCCCCTCTCGTTCTTTCTCTCTCCCCACCTCCTCTGTCTCCCTCTCCCCCCTCCCTCTCGTCCTTCTCCCTCTCACTCCCCTCTCGTCCCCTCTCGTCCTTCTCCCTCCATCTCATTCCCCTCCATTCTCCTCTATTCCCTCTCGTCCTTCTCCCTCCCTCTTATTCCCCTCTTGTCCCCTCTCTTCCCTCTGTCTCCCTCTCCCTCCCCTCTCGTCCCCTCTCTTCCCTCCCCCGTAGGAAGGCGAAGCTGTGCTCAGGTCGTTGAGGAAAGGTAATCGCCCGTGTGCCAGTCTCCCTCTCGCCTCGTTCGCCTTCTGTTTGTTTGTTTACACGGTGGCCGAGGGTGACATTGGGGGGGGGGAGATGGGAGGGAGGGAGGAGGGAGGTGTGAAGGGAGGAGGGAGGTGTGAAGGGAGGAGGGAGGTGTGAAGGGAGGAGGGAGGTGGGAAAGGAGGAGGAAGGGAGGAGGGATGGAAGGTGGTGGGAAGGGAGGAGGTGGGAGGTGGGAAGGGAGGTGGGAAGGGAAGGAGGGAGGTGGGAAGGGAGGAGAGAGGAGGGAGGTGGGAGGTGGGAAGGGAGGAGGGAGGTGGAGGTGATGGAGATGGAGATGGAGAAGAGGAGGTGAAGGTGATGGAGGATGGAGAAGAGGAGGTGGTGATGGAGATGGAGAAGAGAGAGGTGGAGATGGAGGTGGGAGGTGGTGATAGTGATAGTGGTGGTGATGATGATGATGTGATGGTGGAGGAGGAGGTGGTGGTGGTGGAAAGAATAATAATAATAATAAGAGAAAAGAAAGAAGAAAAGGACAAGCAGAAGCAGAAAAGGGAGAAGGAAAAGGAATTAGAGGTGGAGGAGGAAGAGGAGGAAGGAGGTAGATGTGGTGGAGGAGGAAGAGGAGGAGGAATTAGATGTGGTGGAGGTGGGGGCGGTTTTGTGTCTGCTCATTTGCGAGGTGAAGCGTTCAGGGAATTTAATGAGGTGACGAGAAGAGGGGAGACGCAGAGGGGAAGAGGAGGGGAAAGGGGGAGAAGGAGGGAGAGCGAGAAAGAGAGAGAAAAGAAAAGGTGATAATCAAGAGTGACTGACTTGAATCAATTCAGATGAAACGACAGAGAATAATTGAACAAGTATGAAACGAAAAGAAGAAGAAAAAATGAAATGAAAGCCGAAAAGCCATAACAAAAAAAAAAAAAAAAAAAAAAAAAAAATCCCCCTTTTTTTTTTTTTTTTTTTTTCCCCCCTCCCAGGACCTATTAGCAACCCAGCGGCGACCAGAACCGTTTTGCGCCCAACTGCCCGCCCTCTGCCGACACTTACACCTTAATGACGGCAGGTGGACCAGGGACGGGAGGGGAGGGGGAGGGGAGGGGAGAGGTGGGTCGACGTGGGTGGTGGTAGGGGAGGGGATAGGGGAGCGGGGTCGACGTGGGTGGTGGTAGGGGAGGGGAGAGGGGAGGGGGGTCGACGTGGGTGGTGGTAGGGGAGGGGGTGGTCGAAGCCAAGTGCAGGTGATGGAGAGAGGTTATCGGCTGTGCAAGGGAGGAAGTGGGTAGGGAGACGTATGAAGATGGGAGGGAGGAGGGGAATGGAGGGGTGATCAGCTGTAAGGAGTTGGGAGGGGGGTGATCAGCTGTAAGAGAGTAGGGAGGGGGTGATCAGCTGTAAGAGTAGGGGAGGAGGTGATCAGCTGTAAGAGTAGGGGGAGGGGTGATCAGCTGTAAGAGTAGGGGGAGGGGGTGGCATCAGCTGTAAGAGTAATGGGAGGGGGTGATCAGCTGTAGAGAGTAGGGGGAGGAGGTGATCAGCTGTAAGAGTAGGGGGAGGGGGTGATCCAGCTGTAAGAGTAGGGGGAGGGGTGATCAGCTGTAAGAGTAGGGGGAGGGGGTGATCAGCTGTAAGAGTATGGGGAGGGGGGTGATCAGCTGTGTTAGTAGGGGGAGGGGGTGATCAGCTGTAAGAGTAGGGGGGAGGGGGTGATCAGCTGTAAGAGTAGGGGGAGGGGGTGTGGATCAGCTGTGGGAAGAGGAATGGGGAGGGGGTGATCAGCTGTAAGAGTAGGGGAGGTGGGTGATCAGCTGTGAGAGTAGGGGGAGGGGGTGATCAGCTGTAAGAGTAGGGGGAGGGGGTGACTGGGGCTGTGCAAGGGAGGAGGGAGCTGGACAGAGATGGGAAAGGTAGGGGAAGGGATGAAAAGGGAGGATCCATGTGGAGGAAGGAGGGAAGGAGGGGAGGGGTGTGGGGGTTGATCAGCTGGATGAGTGAGTGGGGAGGGGGAAAAGAGAAATTGTGAAAGGAGGGGGGAGGGGTGCAATCAGCTGGTCAAGGGGGGGGGTAATCAGCCGGTCAGGGGGGTGTAGAAGGAGCTTGACCAAAGATGGGAGGGAGAGGGAAGGGGGCGAAGGGTGACCAGGAGAGGAGGGGAGAGGGGGGAGTGTCAGAAGCACGTGTTCTCTGTCTGGAAATAAAGTGTGGACTCTTCGGAAGTCGGAAGCCATATTTATTCGTAATGTTTTTTTTTGTGTTTTTTTTCCTTTTTATTTGTTGTCATCCCTTTTTTTTTTTATCTTTCTTTCTCTTATCTTTTTTTTTCGATAACTCCCCCTTACTATTTTTGTTTGGCTCTTATTCCGCCTCCTAGCTTATTCTTATTCTTCTATTTGGTAACACATGCACTTTTCACTTTTTTTCTTTCTTTCTTTCTTTTTCTTTTCACTTTTTTTTCTTTTACTTTTCACTTTTTTTTTCTTTTTCTTTTTTATTTTTTTTTATTTTTTTATTTTTTCTTACGTTTTGACTTTGATCATCTCCCCGAATCGTCGCATGCAGTCATCCGTCATGCAGGGCCCTTTTTGATCTGTCGATTCGGCGTGTGGTTTGGCCGCGTCGTTCGAGGGTCGCCGCCGCCGTGCCTCATCGGCTGGCTTTTAGGGCTGGCTTTTATGGCTGGCTTTTATTATGGAGGCTTTTATGGCTGGCTTTTATTATGGAGGCTTTTATGGCTGGCTTTTGTGGCTGGCTTTTAGGGCTGGCTTTTGTGGCTGGCTTTTATGGCTGGCTTTTATGGCTGGCTTTTATTATGGGGGCTTTTATGGCTGGCTTTTATGGCTGGCTTTTGTGGCTGGCTTTTGTGGCTGGCTTTTATGGCTGGCTTTTAGGGCTGGCTTTTGTTATGGAGGCTTTTATGGCTGGCTTTTAGGACTGGCTTTTAGGGCTGGCTTTTGTGGCTGGCTTTTAGGGCTGGCTTTTAGGGCTGGCTTTTAGGGCTGGCTTTTATGGCTGGCTTTTGTTATGGAGGCTTTTATGGCTGGCTTTTAGGACTGGCTTTTAGGGCTGGCTTTTGTGGCTGGCTTTTGTGGCTGGCTTTTAGGGCTGGCTTTTAGGGCTGGCTTTTATGGCTGGCTTTTAGGGCTGGCTTTTGTTATGGAGGCTTTTATGGCTGGCTTTTAGGACTGGCTTTTAGGGCTGGCTTTTGTGGCTGGCTTTTGTGGCTGGCTTTTAGGACTGGCTTTTAGGGCTGGCTTTTGTGGCTGGCTTTTGTGGCTGGCTTTTAGGGCTGGCTTTTAGGGCTGGCTTTTATGGCTGGCTTTTATTATGGGGGCTTTTATGGCTGGCTTTTATGGCTGGCTTTTGTGGCTGGCTTTTGTGGCTGGCTTTTATGGCTGGCTTTTGTGGCTGGCTTTTATGGCTGGCTTTTATTATGGAGGCTTTTATGGCTGGCTTTTGTGGCTGGCTTTTAGGGCTGGCTTTTGTGGCTGGCTTTTATGGCTGGCTTTTATGGCTGGCTTTTATTATGGGGGCTTTTATGGCTGGCTTTTGTGGCTGGCTTTTATGGCTGGCTTTTAGGGCTGGCTTTTGTTATGGAGGCTTTTATGGCTGGCTTTTAGGACTGGCTTTTAGGGCTGGCTTTTGTGGCTGGCTTTTAGGGCTGGCTTTTAGGGCTGGCTTTTATGGCTGGCTTTTAGGGCTGGCTTTTGTTATGGAGGCTTTTATGGCTGGCTTTTAGGACTGGCTTTTAGGGCTGGCTTTTGTGGCTGGCTTTTGTGGCTGGCTTTTAGGGCTGGCTTTTATGGCTGGCTTTTAGGGCTGGCTTTTGTTATGGAGGCTTTTATGGCTGGCTTTTAGGACTGGCTTTTAGGGCTGGCTTTTGTGGCTGGCTTTTGTGGCTGGCTTTTAGGGCTGGCTTTTATGGCTGGC
>NC_091582.1:2763399-2768399 GCF_042767895.1 Penaeus vannamei
GTCTCGCCTTTGTAATGATCTGTTTTATTTCGTTTTTTGTCAAGCGTGAACCGTATTTTTTGTTTTATTTAGTTTTTTATTTGTGGGTATTTTTTTTCTTGTCGATTTTTACCTGTAGTAATGTCTTGCATGATTTTTTTTTCTCTCCTTATCTATCTATATGTTTATCTTTGTGTACTCATTATCTAATTTCGTTGCTTGTCGGATTAGCATACACATTGACAAAGGCCTATATGCATTTTACAAAATGATAAGCATAGGCCTATATGCATCATGCAAAATGATATGCATAGGCCTATATGCATCATACAAAATGATATGCATAGGCCTATATGCATCATAGAAAATTATATGAATAGGCCTATATGTATCATGCAAAATGATATGCATAGGCCTATATGCATTTTACAAAACTATATGCATAGGCCTATATGCATCATACAAAATGATATGCATAGGCCTATATGGATTTTGCAAAATGACATCCTGGGCTTACCTTCACGGGAATTCAGACTCTTGATTAAGCAAAACCACCTCGTCAGCTTCACACTCACCCGCCTTAATTATGCATGACTAATTAGCACCCCCAATTCGCGCGGATAGTGAGCGAAACTGGCGTCTTTGTCTGAGGGGGAAAAAGGGGAGGTCGCATGTGTGTGTGTGTAAATCTTTGCTCGTGTGCGTGTGTGTAGGTTTATATGTATGTATTTGCGTATGAATGTGTATGTACGGATTTGTGTATCCATGCATGTGTTTACGTTGGTATGTATGTATGTGGGTATACGTATGAGTGTATGTACGTATTTGTGTATCCATGCATGTGTTTACGTTGGTATGTATGTATGTGGGCATACGTATGAATGTATGTACGTATTTGTGTATCCATGCATGTGTTTACGTTGGTATGTATGTATATGGGCATATGTATGTATGTATGTATGTATGGAGAGTTGTCGCTCCCGCCGCGAGGGGTTCGTTATAACAGGTAATGCAATCAACGTGGAAAGGTAGGATACAGAGTGGTAGAGGGGGGTGAGAGGGGGAGGTTGTTTGGTGGTAATGTTAGGGATGAAGGAGGAGGAGGAGGAGGGGAAGGGGGAGGTGGTGGTGGTGGTGGGAGGAGAAGATGGAGGAGGAAAAGGAAGAGAAAGGAGTATAGGAGGAGGAGGAGGAGGATAGAAAAGAAGAAGAGAAGGGGGAGGAGAAAAAAAAGAAGAGATACAGGAGGAGGAAAAGGAAGAAGAGAAAAAATATGAAGGAATGAAGGGAAGGAGGGGATAGGAGACAGACAGACAGAGAGACAGACACAGACACAGACGGAGAGACAGACACAGACACAGACGGAGAGATAGACACAGACACAGATGTTCTGCTGTATGCTCCTTTTCCCTTTTTTTTTTTGTGCCTTTTTTCTCTTTTTTTTCCTTTTTTTCCTTTCTCTCCTCCTTCCTTCCTTTTTTTTCCCCCTTTTTCCTTTCTCTCCTCCTTTTTTTTTTTCTTTCCCCCCTTTCTCTTCCTCTCTTTTCGGGGGGGGTCCTTTTTTTTCTTTCTCTTCTTTTTTTTTTTTTCTTATTGTTTCTTTTTTCCTGCTTTTTCTTTTTTTATTATACTATATTATTATATTTTACCCATCATTTTGTTTATTATTATTGGCATTATATTTTACGTTTGTGTTCCTCTTTTCTTTTTTATCCCTTTTTTTTTTTCCCCTGCTCCCTCCCTTTTATACTTATGCATCACGGGAAAAATTTTCGGTTTTTGGGGTTTAAAATTTTTTTTTTTTTATTAAAAAAGGGGGGGGGTTTTGGGGGGGTAAAAAAATTTTTTTTTTGGGGGTTTTTTTTTTCCCCCCCCCCAAAAAAAAAATTTTTTTCCCCCCCGGCACCCCGCCCCCCCCCCCTAAAACTCCCCCCCCCAACCCCCCTCCGCAAAAAACCCCGGAAAGACAGAAAAACACCGAAGAAGCCGAAAGGGGCCGAACATGAAAACCCGTAAAAAACCGGGGAAATTTTTGCATGGCGGCTGTTTTGGCGGCTCCGCTTCGGGTCCCCTCCTCCCTCTTTTCTTCCCCCCCTCTTCCCTTTCCTTTCCTCTTGTTTCTCTCCTTTCTTCCTTCCTCTCTCTCTCTTTTTCTTCCTTTTTTTCTCTTTTTGGTTTCTTTTTTTCTTTTTTCTCTTCTCTCTTCTTCTTCTCTTCCCTCCCCTTTCCCTCTTTTTTTCTTTTCCTTTCTCTTCTTTCCCCTTTCCTTTTTTCTTTTCCTTTCCCTTTTCCTTCTCTTTTCTCTCTTTTTCTTCTTCCCTTTCTTCTTTCCTTTTTCTCTCCCTCCTTTCTTTCTTTTCCTTCTCCCCCTTTTTCTCCCCTTCTCCCTTCCCCCCCATAAAATTTTTTAATTTAAAATTTAATATTCCCAGTGGCCCGCCCTTCTTCTTCCCCGGCTCCCCTTTTCTTTCTTCTCCTCCCCCCCTCCCCCCTTTCCCTTTCTCCCTTTTTTCTTTTTTTTTTATTTTTTTTTTTTTTTTTTTTTATTTTTTTTTTTTTTTTTTTTTTTTTTTTTTTTTAATTTTTTCTTTTTTTTTCCTGTGTTTTTTTTTTTGTCTAACGTTCTTGTTTTTATTTTTTTTTTTTTTTTTTTTAATCTTTTTGTCTTTTTTTTTTTATTATATATAGATATGATAGATAGATAGATAGACAAATATATATAGATAGATAGATAGATAAATAGATAACTCATTCATTTATATATTCATTTTGAGAGGTAGACAGACAGACGTAAATGGATTAAGGAAACTTATCAGCGATACAGACCATGCAAAATGCCTCGCGCCCTCCCCCCCCCCCCCTTTCCCTATTGGTAATATTTTTCTTTGAGGCGAGAGAAATGTGACCGTTATTAAACGAATTTGTGAGGGAGGGGGTAAAGGGGAGGTGGAGAAGGGGGGGAGGGGAAGAGGGGAAGAGGGGGAGTATGTAAATGAAGTGTAGAGTTTTCCTTTTTTTCTCTGTTCTGGGGGTTGAGGAGGGAAGGGGAGAGAGGGAAGGGAGGAGGGAAAGGAGGGGGAGGGAAGGAAGGGGGGGGAGAATGGGGCGGTTTCTTTGAATGGATGAGTGGATGCGTTGTTGTTATGTTAGTGTTGTGGTTGTTGTTGTTTATGTTAGTGTTGTTGTTGAGTGTGTTAGTGTTGTTATTGTGATTGTTGTTGTTTATGTTAGTGTTGTTGTTATTGTTTATGTGTTGTGATTGTCGTTGTTTATGTTAGTATTATTGTTGTTTATGTTAGTGTTGTTGTTGTGTTAGTGTTATTGTTATTGTTTATGTTAGTGTTGTGATTGTTGTTGTTTATGTTAGTGTTGTTGATAGTGTTGCTCATGTTAATGCTTTTGTTATTATCAGTATCACCATCACATTTGTTTTTATTGTCATCATTTTCAAGGAATAGTAGTCGCTGTTGTTATATTCATGTATGTCCGTTATTGTATTTATATGTATGTATATTATTTATATTCGTAATTTCTTAGAGAGAGAGAGAGAGAAAGAGAAAGAGAAAGAGAAAGAGAAAGAGAGCGAGCGAGAGAGAGCGAGAGAGAGAGAGAGAGAGAGAGAGACGGAGAGAGAGAGAGAGAGAGAGAGAGAGAGAGAGAGAGAGAGACGGAGAGAGAGAGAGAGAGAGAGAGAGAGAGAGAGAGAGAGAGAGAGAGAGAGAGAGAGAAACATATTATTAAAAAACATGTTCGCCTTCACGTATTCAGTCATTCGATCCAGTTATTCATCCAGAAAAATTTGTTCTTTCCACGCGAGGTGAGAACAGTTATACCCGAGTCAAATGTTACGGATTTTTGCTTCGTCCAAGAATAGCAACAAGGCAGGGTTTGGCGGACCTTTTTTTTCTTCGATTTATCCTTCTTCCTCCTTCGGGTTTTCCATTTTTTCTTCTTCTTCTTCTTCTTCTTTTCCTTCTTTTCTTCTTCATCTTCCTATTCTTCTTTTTCATCCTACTCTTCTTCCTATTCTTATTCTTCTTCCTATTCATCTCCTCCTCCTCCTCCTTTCCTACCAATTTTCTGTTTCTTCTTCTGTTTGCAAGACAGAAAGAAGAGGAAATAAGTAAAAACAACAACAAAAGTTTAAAGAAAAAGTATAAAAAGAGATAAAAACGATAGACGAGCATACATACGCAGAAATAAAGAAGAGAGGGGGAGAGACAAAAAAAAATGAGTATACATACGCAAAGACGCCAGGAAGAAAGAGGAAAGGCGAAGGAAGGAAACAAAGAAGAGCGAGAAAGAGAGCGAGAGAGAGAGAGAGAGAGGGAAAGAAAAGAAAAGAAAAAAAGAGAAGAGAAAAGAAGAGAAGAAAAGAAAAGAAAAGAAAAGAAAAGAAAAGAAAAGAAAAGAATGAGCTTTATTGCACAGCCGAGTACCGATACTTAGAGCCCCGGGCGCCGTGGATTACAGGCCGGCGAAACGCGGCAGTTAGCGGCCGTTGTTATTTCTCTTACGCCCGGTTCGCGCTTCTTTACGCCTTTGTCGTCTCTTCTGTTTTCTTCTGGTTGTTGTATTTGTTCTATTTCTTCCTCCTTATTCTCTTCTTTTTCTTTTTGTTTCTATCTTTTCTTCGTTTACTTGGATTCTTTACGCCTTTGTTGTCTCTTCTGGCTTCGGTTATTCTGTTTTCTTCTGTTTTTTTCTATTTCTTCCTCTCTCTGTCTCACTCTCTCTGTCTGTCTGTCTCTCTCTCTCTCTCTCTCTCTCTCTCTCTCTCTCTCTCTCTCTCTCTCTCTCTCTCTCTCTCTCTCTCTCTCTCTCTCTCTCTCTCTCTCTCTCTCTCTCTCCTCTCTCCCTCCCTCCCTCCCTCCCTCCCTCCCTCTCTCCCTCTCTCCCTCTCTCCCTCTCTCCCTCTCTCCCTCTCTCCCCCTCTCCCCCTTCTTTCCTTCCTTCCTTCCTTAGACTTAACAAAATAATTTATAAATAAGGTTTGGGGGAAGGGAAGGAGGGAGGGGGAG
>NC_091582.1:2778399-2785899 GCF_042767895.1 Penaeus vannamei
GAGCGAGAGAAGAGCGAAGAAGAGAGCGAGAGAAGAGAGCGAAGAGAGAAGGCGAGAGAGCGAGAGAGAGCGAGAGAAAGAGAAGAGAGAGCGAGAGAGAGAGAGCGAAGAGCGAGAGAGCTTGAAGAGAGGCTTTGAGAGAGAGAGCTTGAAGAAGGCGAAGAGAGCGAGAGAAGAGAGAAACGAGAAGAAGAGCGAGAGAGAGCGAGAGAGAGAGAGAGAGAGAGAGAGAGAGAGAGAGAGAGAGAGAGAGAGAGAGAGAGAGAGAGATGGAAGGGGAGGGGAGGGGGTCCGGGGGGAGGTTGAGCTGGCATTTTTATCGACACGAGATGTGATTTTGATTAACAAATGGAAATGACGAACTATTTTTTACAGAATTTTTCGGTTGCTAAAATTTCTTCCTGTGTCTCCCGTCTCCCCGCTTCTCGTCTCCTTTCTTCTTGATTCTGGCTCTTATGTCTCTTATGTCTCCCTTGCCTCCCGTTTTCCCTCTCTTCCTTGCCTTTCTTTCTCTCTTTCGTCCGCACTTTCTGTCCCTTTTGCTTTTCTCCATACATTCTCTTTCCCCTTCCGTTTCCTTCCCCTTGTATTGCTTTCCCTTCTTTCTTTCTCTCTCTTCCTCTGTTCGAGCTCGAGTTCCCTTCCTCCTTGTCTTCTCCCCTCTTCGTTCACCACTTCTTCCCTCTTTCTCTCCTTCCATCCTTTCATCCGTCCATTCTTTCCCTCTCACCTTCCCTACTCTGTCTGCCATCTCACTCCTTGCCCTCCCTCCCTCCCACTTTTCCTCCTCTCTCATTCTCCTCTCCTCACTCTGTCGCTCCTCCCCTCTTTCCATCCTTTTTCCCCTTTTTTTCTTCCTTCCTCCTCCTTCTACTCCTTCCCTTCCTTCGCTCCCCTTCCTTCCCTTCCTTCCCTTCCTCTCCCTCCCTCCCCTTTCTCCCCTCCCCTTGTACCCTTCCCTTCCTTCCTCTTCCCTTCGACTCCCCTCCCCTCCCCTTGTACCCTTCCCCTCCCCTTGTACCCTTCCCCTCCTCTTCCTCCCCTTCCCTCCTCTTCCTCCCCTTCCCTTCTACCCTTCCTCGCTCCCCTTTTTCCTTCTTCGGGCGGCGCTTCCTGTCCTGGAGCGAGGTCTTCCTGTTTCTCTTCCTGCGCGCTTCCTTTCAGCCGTTGGCGCTGGAGTAGGGGTGCTTTTTGGACTTTTTTCTCCTGGAGGGGGGAGGGGGGTTGGGAAGGTGTTGGTCCTCCCGTGTTTTTCTTCTTGCTTTTGTGGTTTTCTGTGGTTTGGTTTACTTTTTTTTCTCTCTCCTCTTCTCTTCTCATCTTTTTTTTTTCTTTTCTTCTATTTTTTCTGTTCTATCTTCTCTCCTTTCCTCTTCTCTTCATTGTCTCATCTTCCTCTTCCCCCTCCTCTGGTTCTCCTCTTCCTCCTCCTCCTCCTCCTCCTCCTCCTCCTCCTCCTCCTCCACCTCCCTCCTCCCTCCTCCTCCTTCACCTCCCCTCCCTCCCCTCCTTCCCCCCTCCTCCTCCTCCTCCTCCTCCTGTCATGCAGAGGAGTAGTCATGCGACAGACCTGTTTCGCCGAGGGTCGTTAAGGGCGGTGTCCCGTGTCCCATAGCAGGCGAGGTGGGCTTTACGGCGCGAAATGCAGCGGGCGAATTTTTACGGCTGTTTGTGCCATCCGGAGGGACAGGACGACTTCCTTTTTCTGGTCTTCCTTCTCCTTTCTCCTTCTCCTTCTCCTCGGTTTTCTCCTTCGTTCTTCTCCTTACCCTGCTCCTCTTCTTTTTGTTTCTCTTTCTCCTCTTCTTTTTTTTTCGTGCTCCTTCTCCTTCCTCCCCTTCTCCTCTTCCTCACCCCTTCTTCTTCTTCTTCTTCCTAATCCTCCTTCCTCCACCTCCTCCTCCTCTCCATCCTCCACCTACTCCTCCCCATCCTCCACCTCCTCCTCCCTTTCCTCCTCCTCCTCCTCCTCCTCCTCCCTTTCCTCCACCTCCTCCCTCTCCTCCTCCTCCCTCTCCTCCTCCTCTGCCTGCCTTTTTTATTATTAAAAACAGCCGCTGAGGTGTGTCGGACCTCTTATTTCAGGTGACAGGAGACCATTTGCTTGGACTGTTGTTTTGTTCTTTTTTATTTATCTTTTTTTATTATTTTTTTTGGCTTTTAGGGGCGGGTGGATAGGGGGCGGGGGTGGGGGTGGGGAGGGGGTTGTGTCCCGTAGTCTTTTCTCTTCTCTGTTTTCGCACTTCTCTGTTTTCGCTCTCTCTCTTCTCTGGTTTTCTCTTACCTTCGTAATAGATAGGTAAATAAGGAGGTAAATAAATGAATTGATATGAAGCGGCGCGGCAAGGAAAAAGGAAAAGAACTAAGAATAAAACCTGAGAGAGAGAGAGAGAGAGAGAAGGAGAGAGAGAGAGAGCGACAGCATTCTCTGCAGGTGAGTCTTAAAGGGGTGACGCAAGGGTTGGGGGTCAAGCTCAGGTTGTCTCTTGTCCTGGGTGTGGCAGTTTCCCTCCCCCTCTCCCCTCCCCTCTCCTCCCACTCCTTCCTCCTTCCCCCTCTCGACCTCCTTCCTCCTTCCCCCCCTCGACCTCCTTCCTCCGATCCCCCATTCTCCCTTCCCCTCTCCTCTCCTCCCCTTCCACTCCCTTCCTACTTCCCCCACTCGACTTCTCCATCCTCCCTCCCCCCTCTTCCTCCATCCTCCGATCCTTCTCTCTCGTCCCCCTTTCCACTCCATCCTCCCGATCCCCCTCTCTCCCTCTCCTCCCCTCTCTCCTCCCCTTCCACTCCCTTCCTCCGATCCCCCCTCTTCCTCCATCCTCCTTCCCCCCTCGACCTCCATCCTCCGATCCCCCTCTCCCCTCCCTCTCTCCTTCCTTCTCCCCTTGTCCCTCCCCTCCCACCCCTCTCCCTTCCTTCTCCTTGTCCCTCCTCCCTCCCCCTCCCCCCTTACCTGTGTATATCTCCTCGGCAAAGACTCGAGGCGTTTCTCTTTCCCTTGTAAGGTCCGCCGGTTTCTATTTGCATGCTTTTGATTTTATTCACGCACGCACATGCACATGGACACGCACGCACATGCACATGGACACGCACGCACATGCACATGGACACGCACGCACATGCACATGGACACGCACGCACATGCACATGGACACGCACGCACATGCACACACACACACACACACACACACACACACACACACACACACACACACACACACACACACACACACACACACACACACACACACACACACACACACACACACACACACACACACACACACACACACACACACACAAATACATACATACACACATTGTAGATGTGTCAGGTGTGTAAGTATCCTATGTATGTTTTGATGTGCACTGATGCCTGGTTGTGTATGTATGTACAAGAATACTTTTCTGCGTATGTACATGTAATATTTATTGATTCGTTAGCACAAAGTTTACTGGTTGACGATTGGGGGAAAGAAACGTTCGAACAGCTGAAAAAAGACTTCGTTTGGCCGACTATTGACCCCCCCCCTGTGATTCGAAACGTCAATTAGACTGTAATTGGATGGATATATTCGGGAATTTTGTAGACTGTTGTGTGTGTGTGTGTTTTTTTTTTACCCTTTCTTTGTGTGTGTTTTTTTCGTGGTTTTGTGGTTTGTGTGTTTTATTTTTATTTTATTTATTTTTTATTATTATTTTTTTTTTGTGTGTGTATGCTTGTGTGTGTGTGTATGTGTATGTTTGTGTGTGTGTGTGGGGGGGGGGGGGCTTGTGCGTATGCGCGTGTGTGCTTGTGCCTGTGCTTGTGCGTGCGCGCGCTTGGCATCGCAGGGAACCAATATCCAATTACGAATCCTTCTCTCTTGTGTGATATATTGGGAAAAATGCTCAATTGGCAACCGAGAGACAGACAGATTGCCGCTCGGACGAAGAAGCAACAGGAAAGCGGACAGTAACGAGGAACACTCGACTCGCACGTGTGTTCGTTCCAGCGTCCTTGCCGGCTTTCTCCGCTCTCCCTCTCCCCTCTTTTCCCCTTGCTTTTGCCATTGTTCCCCTTTTCATTTTTTGTCTTTTTTTTTGCCTTTCTCCTTTTCTTCTTGGCTTCCTGTTCCTTCTTCCTCATCCCTTGCCTTCCGTTAGTGGCGGGATGCTTTCCCCTTCCTTTCTTCTTCCTTCCTCCCATCCCTTCTTCCTCCATCGCCTTACCTCCCCTCTTCGTCCCACATCCTCTGCCCTCCTCTCCTTCTCTCCTTCCCCAACCCTTCTTCATCTCTCTCCTCCTCTCACTTCCCTTCCCACTCTTCCTCCCTCACTTCCCCTCTCCCCCTCCCCTCTTCCTCCCTTACTTCCCCCTTCCCTTTCCCCCTTTTCCTCCCTCATCTTCCCTCCTCTTCCCCTCCACTTCCTCCCTCACTTCCCCTCTTCCCCCTTCCCTCCCCTTTTCCACCCTCACTTCCCTCCCTCTCTTCCACCCTCACTTCCCCTTCTTCCCTCCCTTCTTCCCTCCCTCACTTCCCCTTCTTCACCCTCCCCCCACTTCCCCCTCCCTTCCCCTCCCCTCTTCCCCTCCTCACTTCCCCTTCTTCCCTCTTCCCCCCCTCACTTCCCCTTCTTCCCTCCCTTCTTCCTCCCTCACTTCCCCTCTTCCTCCCTCTCCTCCCTACACCCCCCCTTCCTCGGCTCTCCTCCAGATGTAATTAAACTTGCGCGTGTCCTGCCGACGGGGCGGAGCGGCGTTTTGAATCGTTACATTATTATTCCGTAATTACCTGTTTGTTAACACGCCCGCGCTCGAAGGCAGAGGGCGCAGGTTAGTGTGGGTGGGTGTGGAGGGATGGGTGTGGGCGGGGATGGGCGGGTGTGGGTGGGAATGGTCGTGTTGGGTGGGTTTAAGCTGCTGGAATTTGATATCTACTTGTTTTTTTTTGTTTGTTTGTTTGTTTTTCTCTTTTAAATCACATTTTGCTTGGAGTGTTTTTTTCATAAAAAAAAATTGTATGTTTTATGTACTTGTTTATTTGTTTATCTGTTTAGATGTTCCCGAAACAGGTCCCACCCCCCCGCCATTTAGCATTTTATTTTTTGCCATTATGTTACATTCATAGAAGTATTAATTTTTAAGAGATAGTCAAAGGGAATGCGCTTTATTTTTTAATTCAGGTTGCATGTGCGATTAATGTCGTTATTGTTATTATGTATTTTTTTTTCCCCAAGTTGATGTTTTGGTATTGATTCATAGGCCTATAATAAAATTAAACTTTCGAAGATCGGAAACTCCGCCGTTCTGAAAGTAGGCCTATTCAATTTTCCTTCGCGGATTGCCACCCCCCTCATTCTCGCTTCAGACGTAGGCCTATATAATTCGAGGGGCGATAGCAAGAGCCGCCGTTGGCTTAGGATTATGCAGATGAGGATGTTCACAGGATGTTCGCTGCGCCTGCTTGCCTCGTGTGTTTGTTTGTTTACTCGGTTTGGAGGGGGTGGGGTGGAGGCGAGAGAGGGAGGGCGTGAGTGGGGTTGGGTTGGTGGGTTTTTCTTGGTATTTCTTTCTTTTCTTCTATCTATCTATCTGTATTTGTCAATCTCTCTATCTATATATCTGTCTATCGCTGTCTCCCTCTCTCCCTCCTTCCCTCCCTTCCTCCCTCCCTCCCTCCCTCCCTCCCTCCCCCTCCCGCCCTCCCTCCCTCTCCCTCTCTCATCTCCCCTTTCTCCTTCCTCCCTCTCTTTCCCTCCCTGTTCTTCCCTTCCTCTTCATCCCCCTCCTCCCTTTCCCTTTCTCTTCCATCCGTTCGTCCGTACATCCGTCCATTCATCCTCCCGTTGATGCATGCATCCATCCATGTATCTATCCATCCATGCCTCTATCCATTCATCCATCCATCTATCCATTCATCCAACCATCTATCCATCCATTCATCCATCCATCCATCCATCTATCCATCCATCCACCCACCCATCTATCCATCCATCCACCCACCCATCTATCTATCCATCCATCCATCCATCCATCCACCCATCTATCCATCCATCCATCCAGCCTTCCATCCAGCCTCCCCTCCACCCATTCCCTTTCATTACAAACTTCATCATCATCTTCCTCTCCCTCTTCTCTCCCCTGCCCCCTCTTCGTCGTCCTCCTTGTCCAAAATGTGCAATAATCCTTCAACACTTGGCATGTTCACTGCAGAATGCAAGCGGTAATTGGTTCATGTTTCAGAACGCCTGCAACAATTGTCCCGCAATTCATGTTCAGTGTTATTTCAGTGTTTGTTGGTAACGGTATAATTTATTGTTTTTTTTTTTTTAAATACTATCGTTGTTGTCGTTATTTCTTCGCGTTATTGTCGTGATTGTTGTTGTCATTATTATTGATATGATTATGATGATTTATTTTTAGCATTTTTATAGTCTGAAGCCTGAGGTTAATGACATGAAGCATCATATGTGTGTTTGAAAAGGAAATATTTAATTTATTCGTGTACAAAGTAAGTTGCCATGGGTCAGGGGGTTAGGAATTACCGGACTGCAGTGTGTAATACGAAGCCCGAACGCAAAATGTAAACGAGTTTGGATATCCGAAAGGGGGGAAAAGGAAATTGGAAGTGTATTGAATTAAAAGGGAAAGGTAAGGTGGGACGAAATTCTGGAATGCGGTGGAAGGGGCTCGGGGCATTCGTGAAAGAGACGTGTAAAAAGGTATTGTGGTTTGCGTGTATGTGTGTGTGTGTGTGTGTGTGTGTGTGTGTGTGTGTGTGTGTGTGTGTGTGTGTGTGTGTGTGTGTGTGTGTGTGTGTGTGTGTGTGCGGTGCAGTGTTTATTTCATGGCTTGTGGGCGTGTGTGTGTGTGTGCGGTGTTTATTTCATGGCTTGTGGGCGTGTGTGTGTGTGTGTACGGTGTTTATTTGATGGCTTGTGGGCGTGTGTGTGTGTGAATGGTGTTTATTTCATGGCTTGTGGGCGTTTGTGTGTGTGTGCGGTGTTTATTTGATGGATTGTGGGCGTGTGTGTGTGTGAATGGTGTTTATTTCATGGCTTGTGGGCGTGTGTGTGTGTGTACGGTGTTTATTTCATGGCTTGTGGGCGTGTGTGTGTGTGTGTGCGGTGTTTATTTCATGGCTTGTGGGCGTGTGTGTGTGTGTGTGTGCGGTGTTTTATTTCATGGCTTGTGGGCGTGTGTGTGTGTGTGTACGGTGTTTTATTTCATGGCTTGTGGGCGTGTGTGTGTGTGTATGGTGTTTATTTCATGGCTTGTGGGCGTGTGTGTGTGTGTGCGGTGTTTATTTCATGGCTTGTGGGCGTGTGTGTGTGTGTACGGTGTTTATTTCATGGCTTGTGGGCGCGTGTGTGTGTTTGAGTGGATCTGGGTGTGGATGTTCCTTCGGTCACGGCCTCGGTGGGCGCGCGGGCGGATGGGCGGTTGTTCGGCAAGGAGCACAGTCGCAGGGCCGCCCGTGCGAGAGGCAAATGGCGAATTCCTGCATCTCTAGATTC
>NC_091582.1:2790899-2793399 GCF_042767895.1 Penaeus vannamei
GAATGGGGTAAAGGGGCAATGAAGGGGAGAGGAGAGAGAAAGAGAATGGGGCGAGAGATAGGGAAATGAAGGAGGGCAATGGAGGAGGAGATGAAAGAGGGGGAAAGGGGAAGAAAGGTAGAGAAAAGAGGAAAATGAAGAAGGGGAGACGAAAGAGAAGGAAGAAAAGAACAGGGAGGGGGTGAGAATGAAGGAATAGATGAAGAGGAGAGGAAAAAGAGGAGGAAGATGGAGAACTGGAGAGGGCGAGGAAATAAGTGAAGAAAGGGGAGAGGAAAATGGAGGAAGGGAAGGACCGGGGAGGGGAAGAAGGGATAAATATTGATAAAGAGGAGATAAACATGAGGAGGAATATGAAAAACCGGAGGAGGGGAGGGAAGAAGAGGAAATAAACGAAGAAGAGGAGGAGAGGAAAAGAGGCGGAAGATGAAGAAGAAGAAGAAGAAGAGGGGGGGAGGGAGGGAGGGAGAAAAGACCTCTCCCCCCCACCCCCCACCCCCGAGTTCCTCTCTTTACTCCGGCCAGACGTGAAAGAGAGGGATCAGGCGGCGCTCTCTCTCTCTCTCTCTCTCTCTCTCTCGCATTTGCATGAGCCTGTCTTTGTTTGTTTGTTTGTTTGTATGTTTTTTTCTTTGTCTTTTGTTGCTGCAGCGATGATTAAATGGGGGTGTGGGCTTTTCTTTCTTGTTGCGGGGGGGAAGTGGGGTGTGGGGGGTGGAGGGGGTGTGGGTGTGTGGGTATGTGTGTGGGAGTGGGGTGTGGATGTGTGGGGGGGGGGGGGGTGGGTGTGTGTGTGTGGGAGTGGGGGATGGGTGTGGGTGTGTGTGTGTGTGGGAGTGAGAGAGAAAGAAAGCAAGCAAGCGAGCAAGCAAGCAAGAAAGAGAGATAAAGAGAACGAGGAAGGAGAGAACTAGTAGAGTGTGTGTTTGTCTCTTCGTGTGTGTTTTTGTATTTATGCGTTTTTTTTTGCACCCATGTCGGTAGCTCTTCTTCTGTTTGTGTTTCCTATTTTTGTAAGTTTATCGATATGCGCGTAAATGTTTTTGCACATGTGTTTATATAAGCGTGAGCGTTGTCGGTCGCTCTGTTCCCACGGCTTGGAAGAAGCAGTGAAAACACCCACGCACACACACACACACGCACACACGCGCACGCACGCACGCACGCACGCACGCACGCACGGACACATGGACGCACGCACGGACACATGGACGCACGCACGGACACATGGACGCACGCACGGACACATGGACGCACGCACGGACACATGGACGCACGCACGGACACATGGACGCACGCACGGACACATGGACGCACGCACGGACACATGGACGCACGCACGGACACATGGACGCACGCACGGACACATGGACGCACGCACGGACACATGGACGCACGCACGGACACATGGACGCACGCACGCACACATGCACGCACGCACGCACACATGCACGCACGCACGCACACATACACACACATACACACACATACACACACATACACACACACACACACACACACACACACACACACACACACACACACACACACACACACACACACAGAAACGGATCGACAGACACAGACAAACAAAGACTGACACAGACAGACAGACACAAACAGGCATCCTGATATAGAAAGACTAACACAAATAGACAAACAAACAAACGACACAGACAGATAAACAGATAAACAGGCAGGAAGGGAGGGATAAAAGGGGGGCACGAAAGAGGGAAAATTCTATTTAGAAAGAGAGAAGGAGGAGAGGCAGAGGAAGAGAGGAGGAGGAGAGGCAGGGAAAGAGAGGAGGAGGAGAGGCAGGGAAAGAGTGGAGGAGGAGAGGCAGAGAAAGAGAGGAGGAGGAGAGGCAGAGGAAGAGAGGAGGAGGAGAGACAGAGAAAGAGAGGAGGAGGAGAGGCAAAGAAAGAGAGGAGGAGGAGAGACAGAGAAAGAGAGGAGGAGGAGAGGCAGAGAAAGAGAGGGAGGGAGGAGAGGCAGAGAAAGAGAGGAGGAGGAGAGGCAGAGAAAGAGAGGAGGAGGGGAGAGGCAGGGAAAGAGAGGAGGAGGAGAGGCAGGGGAAAAGAGAGGAGGGAGGAGAGACAGGGAAAGAGAGGAGGAGAGGAGAGAAAGAGTGGAGGAGGATAGGCAGAGGAAGAGAGGAGGGAGGAGAGGCAGAGGAAGAGAGGGAGGGAGGGAGAGACAGAGAAAGAGAGAAGGAGGAGAGGCAAAGAAAGAGAGGGAGGAGGAGAGACAGAGAAAGGAGGAGGAGAGGCAGAGAAAGAGAGAAGGAGGAGAGGCAGAGAAAAGAGAAGGAGGAGAGGCAGAGAAAGAGAGAAGGAGAGGGAGGGAAAGAGGTGAAATGGAGGGGGGAGGGAGGGAAAGAGGTGAAATGGAGGGGGGAGGGAGGGGAAGTAAAGGGAGGAGGGCGGGGTAGGGGGGAGGGGTAGATGGTAGACGGGGAGATGAGTAGAGTAGACGAGCAGCGTGGGAGATGCTCGCA
>NC_091582.1:2800899-2803399 GCF_042767895.1 Penaeus vannamei
CTTTCCCTCCCCAAACTTTCCTCCTTTCCCCCTCCCCAAACTTCTCTCTTCCCCCTCCCCAAACTTTCCTTCTTCCCCCTCCCCAAACTTTCCTTCTTCCCCCTCCCCAAACTTTCCTCCTTTCCCCCTCCCCACAACTGTCCTTCTTCCCCCTCCCCAAACTTTCCTTCTTCCCCTTCCCCAGAACTTTTCTCCTTTCCCCTCCCCAGAACTTTTCTCATTTATCCCTTCTCCTCCCTGCTAAAACTTTCTACCCCCTCCCCAAACTTTCCTTCTTCCCCCTCCCCAAAACTTTCCTTCTTCCCCCTCCCCAAACTTTGCCCTAACGCAACTCAAATTCCACAGGTCTGAGCTAAGTTTGCTTGCTCTTGCTTGCTCTTGCTTGCTCTTGCTTGCTCTTACCCTTCACAAAGCCACGAGTGCGACTTGGTCTGGAACAAGTCAGAAAGCTTTCATTGGTCTGATTGGAGGCAAGGGGAGGAGGAGGGGGGGGTAAAGGGGGAGGGATGGAAGGGAAGAGAGAAGAGGAGGAAAAGGAGAGGGGATGGAAAGGTAAGGAGAAGGGGAGGGGAGGGGAGGGTGAGGAGAAGGGGAGGGGAGGAGAGGGTACGGAGAAGGGGAGGGGAGGGGAGGGTAAGGAAAAGGGGAGGAGAAGGAAGAGGAAGGAGAAGGGGAGGGGAAGAGGTAAGGAGAAGCAGGCTAGGGGAGAGGAGGGTAAAGAGAAGGGGAGGAGAAGGGGACGGGAAGGTGATTGAAGCAGCTGGGGATAGCCATGGATGAGAAGCGAAGAAGGATAAGGAAAAGAGGATGAGGAGGACGAGGACAAGGAGGGAGGAGGAGGAGGGGAGGGGGCTCTTCCCGGACGAGAGACCCTCCCGCGGGCATCGTTTTAAGGGCTTTACCGGTGTTTGACTCGGAAACAAACAGCGGAATGGTGCGGGCAAGGAGGGAGGAGGTCTCTAAGGGGACTGGGGGTAAGGAAGGAGGGGGGGGTGAGGAAGAGAGAATAGGGAAGGAAGGCTTGAGTTAAGGTGGGTGGGGTGAACGGAAGAGAGAATAGGGAAGGAAGGGTTGAGTTAAGGTGGGTGGGGAGGAGGAAAGGAAGAGGGAATGGATGGGGAGCAAGGTGGAAAAAGGAGAGAGGGATGGGGTGAAAGAAAGAGGGGGAAAGGAAAGAGAATGGCGAAAGTAGGGGAGGTAAGAGAAGGGAAATGCGAAAAAAAAGGCGAAAGGCGAAAAGGGAAAGGAGAGAAAGGAAAACGAGGAGGAGAGAGAAGGGGAAGAAGAAAACCGCTCAGCTTTCAAAATCCCCAAAGAAGGTGTATAAATGGGGTACTCAGAGCCTGTATTTTAACCTCGCTTGTTCGTAATGTTGTCAGACTTTCATTACAGTTATTTTGTCTTAGAGGAGGGTTATGTTTTTGGTAGCGTTGGTTAGTTTGTTGGTAATAAACTGGCAATAATAATAATAATAATAAACTGGCACTAGGGGAAACTATTACTAATATTAGCCTTGCGAGAGAGGTACAAAATTTGGCGAATGCATTGTTATTATTATGATTTTATTGCCTTGGTACAAAATTTAGCGAATGAATTATAATTGTCTTTATTGCCTTGGTACAAAATTTAGCGAATGAATTATAATTGTCTTTATTGCCTTGGTACAACATTTGGCGAATGCATTATTATTATTATTTTATTGCCTTGGTACAAAATTTGACGAATGAATTGTTATTATTTTATTGCCTTGGTACACAATTTAGCGAATGAATTATTATTATTTTATTGCCTTGGTACAAAATTTGGCGTATTAATTGTTATTATCTTTATTGACTTGGTACAAAATTTGGCAAATTAATTGTTATTATCTTTATTGCCTTGGTACAAAATTTGGCGAATGAATTATCATTATTTTATTGCCTTGGTACAAAATTTGGCGAATTAATTGTTATTATCTTTATTGCCTTGGTACAAAATTTGGCAAATTAATTGTTATTATCTTTATTGCCTTGGTACAAAATTTAGCGAATGAATTATTATTATTTTATTGCCTTGGTACAAAATTTGGCAAATTAATTGTTATTATCTTTATTGCCTTGGTACAAAATTTGGCAAATTAATTGTTATTATCTTTATTGCCTTGGTACAAAATTTGGCGAATGAATTGTTATTATCTTATTGCCTTGGTACAAAATTTGGCGAATTAATTATTATTATTA
Organism: Penaeus vannamei; assembly: GCF_042767895.1. NCBI lineage: Eukaryota > Metazoa > Arthropoda > Malacostraca > Decapoda > Penaeidae > Penaeus > Penaeus vannamei. The sequence goes on from NC_091582.1 coordinate 2,803,119, forward strand.
TTTTATTTCCTTGGTACACAATTTAGCGAATGAATTATTATCATCTATATTGCCTTGGTACAGAATTTGGGGAATGAATTATTATTATTATCTTTATTGCCTTGGTACAGAATTTGGCAAATTAATTATTATTATCTTTATTGTCTTGGTACAAAATTTGGCGAATGAATTGTTATTATTATTTTATTGCCTTGGCGGAGGTATGCGCTCGGAGTTCTTTCTTGATGGTCTTGTTCACTGTAAGCTTAACTTTCTTTCCTTTTTATTGGTGTAATGCTTTC
>NC_091582.1:2805899-2808399 GCF_042767895.1 Penaeus vannamei
TCGGTCAGCCAGCCAGCCATAGTGTCTGTCACTGTCAGTCAGCCTGTCTATTTATTTATGTATCACCAAGGCGCTGTAAAGGGTGAGAAAAGGGGAAGAGGGGGAAAGGAATGAATGAATGAATGAAGGAGGGAGGGAAAGAGGGAGCGAGGGGTGGAAGGAAGGAAAGAAGAAAGGAAGGAGGGAGGGAGGGTAGGAGGGTGGGTGGGAGGGAACGAGGGAGCGAGGGGTGGAAGGAAGGAAAGAAGGAAGGAAGGAGGGAGGGAGGGAGGGAGGGAGGGTGGGTGGGATGAGGGAGGGTGGGAGGAAGGAAAGAAGGAAGGAAGGAGTGAGGGAGGGAAGGGTGGAAGGAAGGAAAGAAGGAAGGAAGGAGGGTGGGAGGGTAGGAGGGTGGGTGGGTGGGAGGGAAAGAGGGAGCGAGTGGTGGAAGGAAGGAAAGAAGGAAGGAAGGAGTGAGGGAGGGTGGGTGGGAGGGAGGTGGAAGGAAGGAAAGAAGGAAGGAAGGAGTGAGGGAGGGAGGGGTGGAAGGAAGGAAAGAAGGAAGGAAGGAGGGTGGGAGGGTAGGAGGGTGTGGTGGGTGGGAGGGAAAGAGGGAGCGAGTGGTGGAAGGAAGGAAAGAAGGAAGGAAGGAGGGAGGGAGGGTGGGTGGGAGGGAGGGGTGGAAGGAAGGAAAGAAGGAAGGAAGGAGGGTGGGAGGGAGGGAGCGAGGGGTGGGAAGGAAGGAAAGAGGGAAGGAAGGAGGGTGGGAGGGAGGGTGGGTGGGTGGGAGGGAAAGAGGGGAGCGAGGGGTGGAAGGAAGGAAAAAAGGAGGGAGGGAGGGAGGGAGGGTGGGTGGGTGGGATGGAGCGAGGGGTGGAAAGAAGGAAAGAAGGAAGGAAGGAGGGAGGGAGGGAGGGAGCGAGGGGTGGAAGGAAGGAAAGAAGGAAGGAAGGAGGGAGGGAGGGAGGGAGCGAGGGGTGGAAGGAAGGAAAGAAGAAAGGAAGGAGGGAGGGAGGGTAGGAGGGTGGGTGGGTGGAGGGAAAGAGGGAGCGAGTGGTGGAAGGAAGGAAAGAAGGAAGGAGGGAGGGAGGGAGGGAGGGAGGTAGGGTGGGTGGAGGGAGAGGTGGGGAAGGAAAGAAGGAAGGAGGGAGGGAGGGAGGGGTGGAAGGAAGGAAAGAAGGAAGGAAGGAGGGAGGGAGGGAGCGAGGGGTGGAAGGAAGGAAAGAAGGAAGGAAGGAGGGTGGGAGGGAGGGTGGGTGGGTGGGAGGGAAAGAGGGAGCGAGGGGTGGAAGGAAGGAAAAAGAGGGAGGGAGGGAAAGAGGGAGCGAGGGGTGGAAGGAAGGAAAGAAGGAGGGAGGGAGGGAGGGAGGGAAAGTCTCGAGTCCTGCCGTCGGCCGGAGACGCGAGCCGGCGAGGGGAAGCCTTGCGTCGACCGCGATGGCGACGACATCCGATCCCGGGGTTTAATCCCTCTCGCCTTTTCCTCTTCCTCATCCTTATCCTTCCCTCTGACTTCCTTTTTTTTCCTTCCCTTTCTTCTTCTTCTTCCGCCTTCCTCCTTCGCTTTCCTCTTATTCCGCCTTCGTCTTTCTTTGCCTTCTTCATCCTTCGCTGTCCTCTTCCTCTCTCTTCTTCATTCTGTTTTTACCTCTTTCTCCTTCCTTTTCCTTTACCTTCTTCACCCTTTTCGTTTTGATTCATTCTATCCTTCCCCTCCCCCTCTCCCTCCTTCCTTCCTTCCTCTTCTTAACACCTGAAACCCTCCCTTCCTACCCACTCTCCCTCTCCCTCCTTCGCCATCTCCTTCTCCCTCCCTTTCCTCCGCCATCTCCCTCCCTTCCCATCTCTCTCCCTCTTTCCTTCCTTCCTTCCTCCACCATCACCCTCCCCTTCCTCCCTCTCTCCCTCCTTCCTTCCCCTCTCCCTCCCCTTTCTCCCCCTCTCCCTCCTTCCTTCCTTCCTTCCCCTGTGGCTCCTTCCTTCCTTCCTTCCTTCATTCCTTCCTTTCCCTCCTTAACTTAACACCTGAATCCCCCCCCTCCACCCCCACCCCCCCGCATCTATCGCGTATTGAACTCCTCGATCCCAGCTGATCGGGCTCGGTCGGGCTTCCCTTTCCTAATCCCTGAGCTTTGCCCTTGGCTTTTTTTTTTTGTTTTGTTTTATTGTTTTTATTGATTTATTTTTGTTTTGTTTTGTTTTATTTTATTGATTTATGTTTGTTTTTGTTTTTTGTTTTGTTTTTGCTTGTTTGTCTCTGTCTTTGGGAGAGGGTGATTGAAAGAGAGAGAGAGAGAGAGGGAGGGACAGACACAGACAGACAGACAGACAGACAGACACACAGACACACAGACAGAATAAGAGAAAGAGACAGAAGGAGAGAAAGAGAGAGAGAGAGACAGACAGACAGAATAAGAGAAAGAGACAGAAGGAGAGAGAGAAAGAGACAGAGAGAGAGACAGAGAGAGACATATCTTATTCACGTGGGGCGTCAGGACCAGCAGTCTTCGAGCCACTTCCC
>NC_091582.1:2815899-2825899 GCF_042767895.1 Penaeus vannamei
ATCCTTTAAAAGAAGAAAGAGGGAAGAAGGAAATAAAAAGAGAGAGAGAGGGAGCAGAAAAATAGGCCGAATCGCTCTTGACATTTTCCGCACGAAGGAAACAAACTTTGGGAGAAGGGGGGGCATAACAAAATGTAGGGGCTATGGGGGTGGGACTTGACAGAACAAACAGAAGGGGCGAAGGGGAAGGGAAGGGGGTTATTGGGTGAGGGAGGAGGGGGGAGAGGATGGGGAAAGGGGTGATGAGGAGGTGTGGAATTGGAAGGTGAGAAATGAAGAGGAAATGGTGTGGAGAGAGAGAAAAAAAGGGAGATTGGGATGGAAGAAGGAAGAGATGAGGAGATAGCGTGGATGATGATGATAATGGTAATAATAATGATAGGTATAATGGCAGTGACTATAGGAGTGATGATGATGATAATGATAATAATGATAGTAGTCATAATGACAGTGATTATAATTTTAATAATGATGGCCATGATATTGATAAATTGAATGATTTTGTGAATGTAATTGTAACTTTACATTTGGGCATAAAAGGTAGATGTGGAGCTTTTATTTTTTTTTTTCGTTTTTTAAGCCATGGAACAAGAAAATAAAAAGGAGATATAAAGTTTGAATGAAAAAACATCCATCTTCTATAAATAAAGACAAAAAGAATATGGTCACGATATTAGAGTAAAATGAGAAGAAAAAAACAAAAAACGAAACAAAACAGTATTCGCCCCCCCCCCCCCAAAAAAAAAGTCTCCCAGAATTTGAAAAGAAAATCATGTCACGCGATTAAAAATAAAGAAAGTTTCCGAGAAATGTTTAAGAAAATGATGTCGCGAGATTAAAATTACTCCCCCCCCTCCCCCCTCCCCCCTAGTCGGCGAGGAGCAGAGGAGCCACGAAAGAGTAAAAGGAATTTGTGCGAAACGTCTCGAGATATTTTGCCCCGCCGCCGCCCGCGTGTGAGGGGACACCTGCTCGGCCGAGGCTCACGCACGCACGCACGCACGCACACGCACACACTCGCGGTCGCACATACACGCACGCACACACGCACACGCACACACTCACAGTCGTACATGCACTCACGCACACAGGAACGCACACGCACGCACGCACGCACGCACGCACGCACGCACGCACGCACGCACGCACGCACGCACGCACGCACGCACGCACGCACGCACACACACACACACACACACACACACACACACACACACACACACACACACACACACACACACACACACACACACACACACACACACACACGCACGCACGCACACACACACGCACACACACACACTCACACACACTCACACTCACTCTCACTCTCTCTCACTCTCTCTCACTCTCTCTCTCTCTCTCTCTCTCTCTCTCTCTCTCTCTCTCTCTCTCTCTCTCTCTCTCTCTCTCTCTCTCTCTCTCTCTCTCTCTCTCTCGCACATACACGCACGCACACAGGAACGCACACACTCGCAGTCGTACATGCACTCACGCACACGGGACGAAAGGAGGCTGGGTCGTGGTTTATCCGGGCAAAAAAAAAAAAGATTTGGAAAGGTCTTGTTCTGAGGATTATATGCGCGTGGGTGTGTCAGTGTGTTAATTCCATGTATTTGTTTACTGTGTATACGCGAGTGTATGACTGTATATGCAAAAGTATTTTTATTTTTATTTTTACGTTCATACACAGACACGTGCGTACAACCACGTAAACGGACATGCACGCGCGGAAGAGACACGCATTCACGCACGCCCCCCCCCACCCCTCCCCCACCCCCTCGCCTCACACGCACACACACAGGCACGCACACACGAGGTTTATATAAGTACTTACATAGACCTCGCGCGCACACGTCCAGGGAAGGCGTCGGGGCGGAGATGAGGACTCGGCGGGACATGGGGCGGCCCTTAATGCTCCTAAGGGGGGGCGGGGCTTTGCGGCGGGACACGCCCTTTCGGAAGCGGGGAGGGGAAGGGGAGGGGGAGGGGTTAGAGGGTGAAGGAGAGCGGAGGTGGGGAATGGGGAAGGGAAAGATTGGGAGGGGGAAGGGGGAGGGGTTAGAGGGTGAATCAGAGCGGAGGTGGGGAAGGGGGAAGGGAAAGATTGGGAGGGAAGGGTAAGTAGATGGGGGAAGGGGAAGGGGTAAGTAGATTGGGGAAGGGGAAGGGTAAGTAGATGGGGAAGGGGAAGGAGTAGATAGATAGGGGTTGATGGTTGGGGTAAAGAATGGAGGAGATGAAAGAAGTTGGAGAGGGAGAAGAGCAGGAGGAAATGGTGGAAGAGGGGGAATAAGCAGGAAGTGATTCTGTGTTTCAGTTTTATTTTCTGCTTACACTTTCACTACTTCTTTCAACTGCCTCCTTCACTAGGGAGGGTTGAAACCGTGCTGTCTTAGGGGCTTCCCCTGTAGTGGTGCCTGCGGGAGTTGATATTGCCGTGTCTCTCTCTCTTTTCTCTCTCTCTCTCTCTCTCTCTCTTTCTCTCTTTCTCTCTTTCTCTCTTTCTTTCTCTTTCCCTCTCTCTTTCTTCATTTTTCCCTCTCTTTTTCTTCCTCTTTCTCTCTCCTTGTCTGTCTCCCTGTGTGCCAGCCACGTAAGAGTCACCTTCACCTGCGTCATTTTATTTATCCCGCTATTTTGTCGATGATTATTTCCAACCGTTATTCTCTCTATTCTTCCACCGCGCTGTCTGACAATCGGGATAGCCATTAGTGTAATAGAAACTTTTTTTTTTTTTACTTAATAACTGAAATAAAAAGAATTACGATGATGGCTTTTTTTTTCTTTTTTTTTTTTTCTTTTTTACTTAATAACTGAAATAAAAAGAATTACAATGATGGCCGCCGCGTTGCTATTAGATACTCGTTAATAATTACACGAATGGGATAACGGCGAGCGAGCGAGGTCGGAAGAAGGTCACGCGGGGGTCAGTTCCCGGGCGAGGGTGCTCTCCGTGGTGGCTGTCGAGGGCGCCGTGGCCAAGATGGGGGGGATTCGTCGGGGGGGGGGGGATGTCGGGGCTCAGCGGGTGTGGTTTTAACGGGGGCTGCCACGTGTCATTGTTTGTTTTTTGTTTTTTGTTTTGTTTGTGTGGGGGGTGATTTGGTTGGTGTGTTTGATTTGTGCGTCTTTGTGTGTTTGTTTCCCTGTTTCTTTACCTTGATTGTCATTTTCTTATTCTCGTTTAATACGAGCGCGTATAGACGCGCGCGCGAGCGCACACAAACAGACACACACACACACACACACACACACACACACACACACACACACACACACACACACACACACACACACACACACACACACACTCACTCACTCACTCACTCACTCACTCACTCACTCACTCACTCACTCACTCACTCACTCACACATACAATCACTCACTCTCCTCTCCCTCTACCCACGCACACCAAATCAACATTTGATAAGCGACCTTTAAGAGGCTTGTGTGACCAAACGCCGAATTGTTCTCTTTCTCTCCTCCCCCCCTCTCTCTCTCTCTCTCCCTCTCTCTCTCCCTCTCTCTCTCTCTCTGTTTACCTATTTCTCTCCATCTCTCTCTTTCTCTTTCTCTTTCTCTTTCTCTCTCTCTCTCTCCATTCTCTCTCTCTCTCCATTCTCTCTCTCTCCTCATTCTGTCTCTCTCTCCTCATTCTCTCTCTCTCCTCATTCTCTCTCTCTCTCTCTCTCTCTCTCTCCTCATTCTCTTCATTCTCTCCTCATTCTCTTCATTCTCTCCTCATTCTCTTCATTCTCTCCTCTCTCTCCTCATTCTCTCTTCATTCTCTTCATTCTCTTCATTCTCTCCTCCTCTTCATTCCCATTCTCTCCTCATTCTCTTCATTCTCTCCTCATTCTCTTCATTCTCTCCCTCTCTCTCCATTCTCTCCCTCTCTCTCCATTCTCTCCCTCTCTCTGCATTCTCTCCCTCTCTCTCCATTCTCTCCCTCTCTCTCCATTCTCTCCCTCTCTCTCCATTCTCTCCCTCTCTCTCCATTCTCTCCTCTCTCTCCATTCTCTCCTCTCTCTCCATTCTCTCCTCATTCTCTTCATTCTCTCCTCATTCTCTTCATTCTCTCCTCTCTCCTCTCTCTCCATTCTCTCCTCTCTCTCCCTTCTCTCTCTCTCTCCATTCTCTCTCTCTCTCCATTCTCTCTCTCTCTCCATTCTCTCTCTCTCTCCATTCTCTCTCTCTCTCCATTCTCTCTCTCTCTCCATTCTCTCTCTCTCTCCATTCTCTCTCTCTCTCCATTCTCTCTCTCTCTCCATTCTCTCTCTCTCTCCATTCTCTCTCTCTCTCCATTCTCTCTCTCTCTCCATTCTCTCTTCTCTCTCCATTCTCTCCTCTCTCTTCATTCTCTCCTCTCTCTCCATTCTCTCCTCTCTCTCCATTCTCTCCTCTCTCTCCATTCTCTCCTCTCTCCTCTCTCTCCATTCTCTCCTCTCTCTCCATTCTCTGCTCTCTCTCCATTCTCTGCTCTCTCTCCATTCTCTGCTCTCTCTCCATTCTCTCTCTCTCTCCATTCTCTGCTCTCTCTCCATTCTCTCTCTCTCTCTCCATTCTCTCTCTCTCTCCATTCTCTCTCTCTCTCTCCATTCTCTCTCTCTCTCCATTCTCTCTCCTCTCTCCTCTCTCCTCTCTCTACCCCCCCCCCCTCTTTCTGGATTCCCTCCAATCTCCCGTTTCTGATGAATGTCAAGCCGACCTTCTGGCTTCCTGGCTTTCTGTGAGTGGCCCGTGTATCGTGGGTGGGTGGAAGGCTTTGTTAATTTATCGATTTTTATTTATTCATTCATTCGCATTTGTTTTTGGCGATTTGTGTTGGTTATTGTGCCATTCGTTATGGTTATTTACATTCTCTGGTATGCACTGGACACTCAAAAGAGGCAGGAAGGGATGAATAGACGAGAATATATGTGTCAACGAAGAGAGAGAAAGAGAGAGAGAGAGAGAGAGAGAGAGAGAGAGAGAGAGAGAGAGAGAGAGAGAGAGAGAGAGAGAGAGAGAGAGAGAGAGAGAGAGAGAGAGAGAGAGAGAAATCGTGCACTTTCCGCATGGTGTTTACTCTTGTTTGCTTTGTCGTTATTTATTGTTTGTTTGTTTAGTTGGTCTCATTTATCACTTCTTAATTTTGGTGCCAGGCTTGAGTTCCTTGAATCGCGTGGGGGGAGTGGGAGGGGAGGTAGGGGGACGGAGGGATGGGGTGGAAGAGAGGAGAGAGAGAGATGGAGGGATGGGGTGGAAGAGGGGAGGAGGAGAGAGAGATGGGGGAGAGGGAGAGGGAGGAGAGAGAGAGATGGAGGGATGGGGTGGAAGAGGGAAGGGGGTGGAGGGATGGGGTGGAAGAGGGAGGGGGGGTGAAAGGGGGAAGGGAGAGGGGGTAAGAGTAGTCAATATTTAGCTCATGACATTTTCTCATGGTGCGGGGGGTATGTATTATGTATCACTGGACTGGGAGCTTTTGTTGGTATCTTGGCGTAGGGAGGGGGGTGGGGGTACATTTATAAATTTTTGTGTGTGCATTTTTGGTGACACTTTTTTGTGTGTCGTTGTTCTTATCGTTTCTTTCTGTTTTTTTTCTTCTTATCTCTGTGTCTCTCTCTTTTTCTCTTGTTATGTTTTTCTGTCTCTCTTTGTCCCTCCTCTCTTATCTTTCCTTTCATCTTATGTTTCTCTGTCTCTTTTTGTCTGTCCCCCCGTCTCTTTCCTTCTCTTGCTCTATTCCTTATTTTCTTGGTCTTTTTTTTTCCTTCCTTCCATCTTCCACTCTTCCATTTCTCTTCTCCCTTTATGTCTTGCTTCTCCTGTCACTCTCTTGCTTCTCCTCTCTCTCTCTCTCTCTCTCTCTCTCTCTCTCTCTCTCTCTCTCTCTCTCTCTCTCTCTCTCTCTCTCTCTCTCTCTCTCTCTCTCTCTCTCTCTCTCTCTCTTGTCCTCTCTCTCTCTCTCTCTCTCTCTCTCTCTCTCTCTCTCTCTCTCTCTCTCTCTCTCTCTCTCTCTCTCTCTCTCTCTCTCTCTTGCTTCTCCTGTCTCTCTCTCTCTTGCTTCTCCTGCCTCTCTCTCTCTCTCTCTCTTGCTTCTCCTCTTGCTTTCTCTCTCTTTTCGTTTACCAACTTCCCAACCGGTTTTTCTGCTGCATTTGTCACTGTTATTTTGTCGTTATTGGCGGAGTTGTTGTTGCTGCTGCAGCTTTTGTCATGTTGTTGTTGTCGCCGATACTTTTATCGTGTTGTTGTTATTGTTATTGTTGTGTTTGCGAGGATGAGGATGTATGTTATGGCCGGAGGGAGGGACCGCTTGCGCCTGACGGGTGTATTGCCCTGTTTACCCGCTGGTTTGGTTGTTTGTTGTTTTGGTTGTTTGGGTGTGTGTTTCTTTTTAAAAGAGAGGGAATGTTTATCGGGAGCTTGTGTGTGTTTCGGTCTGGGTTTGTGAGTGGCAGACAGACTCTTTCTCTCTCTCTTTCTCTTTCTCTTTCTCTTTTTCTCTTTCTCTTTCTCTTTCTGTCTGTCTGTCTGTCTGTCTGTCTGTCTGTCTGTCTCTCTTTCTCTCTTTCTCTCTTTCTCTCTTTCTCTCTCTCTCTCTCTCTCTCTCTCTCTCTCTCTCTCTCTCGCTCGCTCGCTCTCTCTCTCTCTCTCTCTCTCTCTCTCTCTCTCTCTCTCTCTCTCTCACTCTCTCTCTCTCTCTCTCTCTCTCTCTCTCTCTCTCTCTCTCTCTCTCTCTCTCTCTCTCTCTGTATTTACGTACTTAGATGAGCGTGCTTGCATGTACATACGAGTGTATGTATGTACTTGCATGTGTGTGTGTGGGCGTGTATGTGTGGGCGTGCATGTGTGTGTGTGGGCGTGTATGTGTGTGTGTGGGCGTGTATGTGTGTGTGTGTGTGTGGGCGTGTATGTGTGTGTGTGTGTGTGGGCGTGTATGTGTGTGTGTGGGCGTGTATGTGTGTGTGCGGGCGTGTGTGTGTGTGTGCGGGCGAATGGAGATGGAATGCAACCACAATGAGTTATTGTGTCGACATTGCCTCGTGAATTGGCTCATTGTCGTTTCATATCCTGGACAATGATCGATTGAACATTGCGTGAATTGATTTCGCTAATGGGGGTTTCGTCACTTCCTCAATTTGGTCTTTTTCAGTTGAAATGTTGTCATTATTTTTTCCACATTCATGTCTTTTTACAGACGTAGTTGGCATTTTTTTTTTTTTTTTTTTTTTTTACAGACGTAGTTGGCAAAATCTTTGGGGAAATGAATATATATTTCGATAAGACGGGGATAAAAAGAAAATATATGAATAATGAGTGAATAGATAAGATAAGGAGGTGAGTAGATGGAATAGTAAATAATGATATAGGTAAACAGACCCACAAATTTGATAAATGAACGAAGTCGATAAATAGATCAGTAAATAGGCCTATAATTGCCCCGCGTTCCTTGCGAGAAATGTAGATAAGGCATGAGGGGGGGAGGGGGGGAGGGGGGGGAGAAGAGTGTATTTGACCTGGTTTCGATTGCATCATCTTCTCCGTCAGAAATAAATGGAAACTAGTGGAAACCGGTCAAATACATCTCTTTTAAGTGTGAAGATGTTCATGCTCATTCATGCCTTTTTCAATATTTGTTGCATTGAATGTTTATTTAGTCTATTTATTCATTTATCGGCTTTATGTGTTTATTCATCTGTGGGACTGTTTATTTATACGCCTATTTACTAATTATTACTCGTTCCAATGTTGCCAATAAGGCTTTAACTCCGGCTCGTCATCCATCTATTTTCTATCCTATTCTACCATTTTCTATTTCCTATTTTCTGTCCTATTTTTTTATCATATTCCACCATTTATTTTCTATTTTCTGTTCTATTGCACTGTTTTCTATTTTCTATTTTCTGTCTTATTCCACTATTTTCTGTTTTCTCACTTATTCCACTATTTTCTGTTTTCTCTCTTATTCCACTATTTTCTGTTTTCTCTCTTATTCCACTATTTTCTGTTTTCTCTCTTATTCCCCTTCGATGCTGCATTATTTCACGCTGCCTTCCCAGCTGACTTTTTCGTTGTATTATGTGTTCGTTTGTTATTTTTTCCTTTTTGTGTGTGCGTCTGTGTGCGTGTATGTGCGTGTGCGTGTGTGTGGTATTTCGGTGAGCGTATTCGTTTCTTCGACTTTAGGTATTTTTCTTTTCGTTTTACAGTGTTATTATTATTATTATTATTATTATTATTATTATTATATATATATATATATATATATATATATATATATATATATATATATATATATATATATATATATATAATTTTTTTTTTTTGCATGACTTTTCTTTTAATTTAAGAATATGTGCGCGTTTCTCTTTGGTTCGGGTTTTCCTTTGTTTTCTTTGTCCGGAAACGAGTCTTTTCTCTTCTTCGGAATCCTCATTTCTGCATTTTCTTCAGACAAACTTTACTATATATTTTTTTTTTTCCTCTTCATTTTTTTTTTAATGTTTATTTTATTTTATTTATTTTTTTCTTTTCAAGTTTCGTTCCATCCTTATTTTGCGTAAAATTGCTGTCTCCAGACGATTATACGAGAGATAAACGTGTTTTTTTTTTTAGTTTTATCTGCGGAGGAGAGGAGGAGGTGGGGGTGAAGGGGGTGAGGGGTGGGGTGGGGGGTGGGGGGAAAGAGGAGAAGGGTTAGGTTTCCGCCCGCATTCTGTTGGGGGAAGGGGGAGGGGGTGAGAGAGAGGTGGAGGGAAGGGAAAGATGGAAGAGGGGGAAAGAGGAGTAGGAGGGAGAAAGAGGAGTAGGAGGGAGAGGAAGAGGGGAAGGGAAGAGGGAGGGGAAAGATGGAAGAGGGGGGAAGAGGAGTAGGAGGGAGAGGAAGAGGGGAAGGGAAGAGGGAGGGGAAGGATGGAAGAGGAGGGAAGGGCGAGAGAGGGGGAGGAAGAGGGGAGAGGCGGAATAAGATTATTAGAGAATGTGATAAGAAAGATTACAAAAAGAAAAAATAATATAATTAATTGAAGGAAAGAGAGACTGAATGACTTAAAGCAGAAAAGAGGAGATAGAAAAATGTAAAGAAAAACGAGAAAGGAAATCATAAATAAATACGTAAGGGAAGGACTGTAAAGTCAAATAAAGTACGTACAGTAAAGGGATATAAAAGGGAAGTGGAAGGAATGGAATGGAATAGGTAAAAGGAAGAAGAAGAGAAAAATAGTGAAATGAGGGGAAGGGAGAATGTGGGAGCCAGAAGCCAGAGCAGCTTGTGTGCACGTCCGAAGCGTACAAAAGTGTACACTGTAATTTGGGTGAGGAGGCAGTGTGGGACCGGCAGGAACGCCCTCCCTCCCCCACCCCCCCCTTCGCCCACCTCTCCCCCTGTCTTCCCCTCGCAAAGCCTCATACTCCTCCCCCTCCCCAACCCCACCGTCCTTCCATTCCCCAACTCCAGACTCCACCCTCTCCCCTAACATCACAGTCCTTCCCCCTACCCCAACCCCACACTCCTCCCCTCCCTCAACCCCACACAGCATCCCCTCTGACCCCATTCCTCCCCATCCTCCCTCCTCCAACCCCACACTCCTCCCCATCCTGCCCACACCCAACCCCACACTCCTTCCCCTTCCTCCTCTCCCCAGCCCCACACTCCTCCCCCTCTCCCTCCCCTTCCTCCCCTCCCCAGCCCCCACACTCCTCCCCCTCTCCCTCCCCTTCCTCCCTCCCCCAACCCTACACTCCTCCCCCTCTCCCTCCCCATCCTCCCTTCCTCCCCTTCCTCCCTCCCCAGCCCCCACCTCCTCCCCTCTCCCTCCCCTTCCTCCCCTCCCCCAACCCTACACTCCTCCCCCTCTCCCTCCCCATCCTCCCCTTCCTCCCCTCCCCCCCCCCCACTCCTCCCCCTCTCCCTCCCCTTCCTCCCCTCCCCCAACCCTACACTCCTCCCCCTCTCCCTCCCCATCCTCCCCTTCCTCCCCTCCCCAGCCCCCACACTCCTTCTCCTCTCCC
>NC_091582.1:2830899-2838399 GCF_042767895.1 Penaeus vannamei
TTATTCTTTCATTCTCTTTCTTTCTTATTCTTTTACTCTCGATCTCTTTCTTTTTCTCTCGATCTCTTTCTTCTTCTCTCGATCTATTTCTCTTTCTATCTCTCTCTTTCTTTCTCTTTCTTTCTTTCTCTCTCTCTCTTTCTGATTTCTCTCTTTCTTTCTGATTTCTCTCTTTCTCTCTGATATCTCTCACTCTCTCTCTCTCTTCTGATTTCTCTCTTTCTCTCCGATTTCTCTCTTTCTCTCTTTCTCTCTGATTTCTCTCTCTCTCTCTCTCTCTCTCTCTCTCTCTCTCTCTCTCCCCCCCCCCGTCTCCCTCATCCCCTCCCTCTCCATCTCGTCCTCATTAATATCTTTTTCATTCTCCCTTTTTTTTCCATTCATATATTTTTTCGACTAAGGGTCTGATGCGCTTTTGCGAGACAGCCCAGAGATGCCTTGCCCTACACGCTTTCCCTGTTAAGCTCTTGTTTCGGCCGAGGGGAAAGGGCGAGGGGAGGAGAGAGGGGGAGGAGGGGGAGGAGAGGATTGGGGTAGGGGGGGGAGAAAGAAAGAGGAAAGGGCGAGGAGAAAAACGAGGGGAGGAGAGGAGGAGAGAGGGGGAAAGGAGAGGAGGGGAGAAGAAGAGGAGAGGAGGGGGAGAAGGAGAGGAGGGTGGTAGGAGGGGGGAAGGAAAGGGGAAAGGGCGAGGGAGGAGAGGAGGGGAGGAGGAGGAGAGGAGGGTGGTAGGAGTGGGGGGAAGGAAAGGGGAAAGGGCGAGGGGAGGAGAGGAGGGGAGAAGGAGAGGAGGGTGGTAGGAGGAGGGGGGAAGGAAAGGGGAAAGGGCGAGGGGAGGAGAGGAGGGGAGAAGGAGAGGAGGGTGGTAGGGGGGGGGGGAGTTTCACGAACCGCGCGGCAAGGGGGAAGCTTTTTCTTTATCCCCCCTCCCCCCTTTTTTTTTATTCTTCTTCTCTGTCTGCATTTTCCTCTCTGTAGCCTCTCTCTTTTATTCTCTTTCTGCCTCATTCTTTCTCTCTTTCTCTCTCTCTCTCTCTCTCTCTCTCTCTCTCTCTCTCTCTCTCTCTCTCTCTCGCTCTCTCTCTCTCTCTCGCTCTCTCTCTCTCGCTCTCTCTCGCTCTCCCCTCTTTCGCTCTCCTCTCTCCTCTCTCTCTCTCTCTCTCTCTCTCTCTCTCTCTCTCTCTCTCTCTCTCTCTCTCTCTCTCTCTCTCTCTCTCTCTCTCTCTCTCTCTCTCTCTCTCTCTCTCTCTCTCTCTCTCTCTCTCTCTCTCTCTTCCTCTCTCTCTCTCTCTCTCTCTCTCTCTCCCTCTATCTCTCCCTCTCCTCCTCTCCCTCCTCCCGCCCTCCTTCTCGTCATATCTTATTATAAAATCCTTATCAGAAGTTTTTTTTTTTTTTTCAATTTGTTTTATCGCTTTCCGACGCGCGTCTCTCGAGAGCCAACAATGATAAGGGAAACTTTTCGTAACGGTTTTACGGCTTCCCTCATCGACGACGTTATCGCCCTGATAAGAAAAAATGCAGGTGCGTGTGGGGGCGGAGGGGGAGGGGGGGGGAGGATGGGCGGAGGGGGAGGGGAAGGGAAGGGAGGGAGGAGAGGGGAAGGAAGGGGGGAGGGGAAGGGGGAGGGGAAGGGAGGAGGAGAGGGGAAGGGAGGGAGGGGGAGGAAAGAGAGAGAGGAGAGGGGAAGGGAGGGATAGAGGAGGAAGGAAGGGAGAGAGGGGAAGGAAGGAATGAGGGGACGGGAGGGGAGGGGAAGGAAGGAAGGAGAGGAGGAAGGGGGAAGGAGGGGAAGGAAAGAGGTAAGGGAAGGAAGGAAAGGAGGGAGGGGGAAGGAGGGGAGGAAGGAAAGGGGAAGGGAAGAGAGGAGAAGGGGCGGGACGGAGAGAGGGTAGGGAGGAGAAGGAAGGGGATTGGATAAGGCGAGATGAGTCATGGGTAAGTTGCTGTCATCGCCTTCCCCTTGTCGCCCCCCCCCCTCCCTTCCCCCCCATCCCCTTGTCGCCCCGCCCCTCCCTTCCCCCCTTCCCATTGTCGCCCCCGCCCCCTCCCTTCCCCTTGTTGCCCCCGCCCCCTCCCTTCCCCCTTTCCCATTGTCGCCCCGCCCCCCTCCCTTCCCCTTCCCCTTCCCCTTCCCCTTGTCGCCCCGCCCCATCCCTTCCCCCTTTCTTCTCTTCCTTCTTTTTTGTTTTATATTTATTGTGTGGCCTTACTGTGTTGATGTGATTTGGTTTTATACATGATGTGAAAATTGAATAAAGGAACACAAAAGTGATTGATTGAGAGCGAGTCAGTGTGTGAATGTTGAGTGAATTGAAGTGGATGGGTGGGGGAGAGTGACATGACGAGTAAGAGTGAATGAACGAGTGAGCGAGCGAGAGGGAATGAACGAGTGAGTGAGTTAGAGTGAACGTAAACGAGTGAGTGAGACTGAGAGTGAGAGTGAACGTAAACGAGTGAGTGAGACTGAGAGTGAGAGTGAACGCGTGAGTGAGACTGAGAGTGAACGAACGAGTGAGCGAGACTGAGAATGAAAGAACGAGTGAGTGAGACTGAGAATGAAAGAACGAGTGAGTGAGACTGAGAATGAAAGAACGAGTGAGTGAGACTGAGAATGAAAGAACGAGTGGGTGAGACTGAGAATGAAAGAACGAGTGAGTGAGACTGAGAATGAAAGAACGAGTGAGTGAGACTGAGAATGAAAGAACGAGTGAGTGAGACTGAGAATGAAAGAACGAGTGAGTGAGACTGAGAGTGAACGAACGAGCGAGTGAGACTGAGAGTGAACGAACGAGCGAATGAGACTTGAGAGTGAACGAACGAGTGAGTGAGACTGAGAGTGAACGTGAACGAGCGAATGAAACTGAGAGTGAACGAACGAACGAACGAGCGAGACGGAGAGCGAGGCCCGGGTGCTGGAGGGCGAGCGGGCGAGTCGAAGCGCCGAGGCGGAGAGGAGAGGAGAGGAGAGGAGAGGAGAGGAGAGGAGAGCAAGATTTACATCCAAATGTCAGGAAAGCTACAAATGACGCGGCGGGGGGGGGGGGTGGGGTGGGGAGAAGACAGTGATATCCCTCCGTGTCTGAGGGCGGGAGGGACCGCTTTCGTCTCCACGCTGGCTGCCATTGTTTCGTTATTCGTTATGAGGTGGGCCGAGCGGGTGGTTCTCCGATTCGGTGGGTGTTGGTTTGGATGTAGGGTGACGGGCTTGGGGGAGAGGAGGGAGGAGGAAGAGGGAGTGGGGAGAGGAGAGAGGAGAGGGAGTGGGAGTGAGGAGAGAGGAAGAGGGAGAGAGGGAAGAGGGAGAGGGAGTAGGGAGAGGAGGGAGGGAAGAGAGCGTAGGGAGAGGGGGAGAAGGAGAGAGGGTATAGGGAGAGGGAGAAGGAGAAGGAGAGGAGGGGGAGAGGGAGTGGGGAGGAGAGAGGAGAGAGGGCGTAGGAGAGGAGGGAGGGAAGAGGGTATAGGGAGAGGGGGAGAAGGAGAAGGAGAGGGAGGGGAGGGAGGAGTGGGGAGGGGAGGAGAGGAGAGAGGGCGTAGGGAGAGGAGGGAGGGAAGAGGGTATAGGGAGAGGGGAGAAGGAGAAGGAGAGGGAGGGAAGAGGGAGGAGTGGGGAGGGGAGAGAGGAGAGAGGGCGTAGGGAGAGGAGGGAGAAGGAGATGAAGGGAAGAGGGAGTATGGAGGGGTGGGAGAAAAGAGAGGGAGGAGCAGCTCGAGGAGACAGAGGGAGAAAGGAAAAAGGGAGGAAGAGAGAGGGGGAGAAGAGAAAGAAAGCATTTGAGAAGGAGAAATGAGAAGAGGGGAGAAATCCTTCCTCCTATGTTCATTTCCATCTTTTTTTTTTCTTCATCGTCGTCATCTTCACCCACGCCCCGGACCCCCATCCTGGCCCGCATCTTCCCAGCCTCATCCTAATCCCCCTTTCGCATCTTGAGTCTCATCCTCGTCCTCCTCCTTCGGCCGCTTGACTCTCACATGGTTATCTCTATCTCTGCCGATTTCATTTTTAGCCCCGCCTTGTGCCAGCAGATTGGGTAAAATTGGAGATTATTTTATGTTACCTATTTTATCTCTTTCTCGCTTATTTTCACGCTTTTTTTCGTTTGTGTGAGGGGGGGAGGGACAGACAGACAGACAGACAGACAGACAGACAGACAGACAGACAGACAGACAGACAGACAGACAGACAGACATTGTATTCCTGGCTCTGCCTTTCTTTCCCCTCTTTTCCTCTCGCCTTGCCGTGTCCCTCTCCATCTTTTTCCCCCTTCTCATTTTTTTTTCTCATACTCCCACTTCTCCAGTCATGTCCAACCCCTTATCTCTCTCTCTTTCTCTCTATCTATCTATTTATCTACTCTCCCTCTCTCCCTCATGTCCTCCTTCCCTCCCTCCCTCCCTCCCTCTCTCCCACTCCCTCCATCCCTTTCCCTCTCTCCCACTCCCTCCCCCTTCCCTCTCTCCCACTCCCTCCCCCTTCCCTCTCTCCCTCCACTCCCTCCCCCTTTCCTCTCTCCCTCCCACTCCCTCCCCCTTCCCTCTCTCCCTCCCACTCCTTCCCTCTCTCCCTCCCCCCTTTCTCCTTTTCTCTCTCTCTCTCTCCTTTCCTCTCTCCCTCCCCCTTCCCTCTCTCCCTCCCCCTTCCCTCTCTCCCTTTCTCCTTTTTTTTTATCTCTTTCTCCTCTCCGTCTCCCTCTCTCCCACGGCGCTCGAGTGTTTCCCGAGGCGACAGGACCTCTCGGCGACGTAATGAAAATGTGTGCAAGAATCTCTCATGGGTAGGTGCTGGAGAGGGAGTGGAGGGGGGGGGGGGGTAAGAGGGCATGGGAATGGGAGGGTAGATGCTGGAGGGGAGGGGGGGGGGGCATGGGGTCATGGGGTCATGGGGATGGGAGGGTAATGGGTGGTAGGAGGGATTGTGGTAGTAAACGGTTTGGTGGTTATTTGTTGTATTCATGGTGGAAACGGTGGTAATAGTAGTAGTAGTAGTAATAATAACAATAACAGCTGTAGTGACAGATGGCATTAATTAACCGCACCTAGCGATAGTAGCCGTGAGGATAAGAGAACTTTTGTAGTCCAACAGTATCATTATAGCCCTCAAGGAGGAGGATTGGGAGTAGAGGATGGGATGAGGGGCATGGGGGAGGGGGAGGGAGGGGGAGGGGAGGGGAAGGGGGGAGGGAGGAGGAGGGGAAGGAGGAGGAGGAGGAGGAGGACGAGGACGAGAAAGAGGAGGAGGAGGAGGGAGAAGGAGGAGGAGGAGGAGGGAGAGGGAGGGGGAGAAGGAGGGGGAGAAGGAGGAGGAGGAGGAGGGGAGAAGGAGGAGGAGGAGGGGGAGGAAGAGGGGGAGGAAGGAGGGGGAGGAGGAGGAGGAGGAGGAGGAGGAGGAGGAGGAGGAGGAGGAGGAGGAGGAGGAGGAGGAGGAGGAGGAGGAGGAGGAGGAGGAGGTCAAGAAGGGAGAGATGATGTCAAGGGAGAAATCTTGTTAATTATGTCTCTTGTAATCCACCCGAGGCCCCTTCGCTCCCTGGCCAGACGCGGCCGGGGAGTAGGAGTGTGTTGGGGAGAGGGAGGAGGGGGGGGGAGTGGCTGTGGGATGGAGGAGGAGGGGGGGGGTGTGGGTGTGGGAGGGAGGAGGAGGAGGGGTCGTGTGCATGCGTTTGTGTCCTGGTTTGTTTCGTGTTTGGTTGTATTTGTGTGTGTGTGTGTGTGTGTGTGTGTGTGTGTTTTAGCGTGTGTGTGTGTGTTTTAGCGTGTGTGTGTGCGTGTGTGTGTGTGTGTGTGTGTGTGTGTGTGTGTGTGTGTGTGTGTGTGTGTGTGTGTGTGTGTGTGTGTGTGTGTGTGTTAATCTGTCAGTCAGTCAGTCAGTGCATCTGCGCCAAAGTGTCTGTCAGTGTCTGTCTGTCTGCCCTGCCATGCGCCAAGCGGGTCCGTCCTCGCCCGCCCGACCCTTATCAACCGCGCTGGATTGTGTGTCAGCTGTCCATCATCTCGGACTCTAATTGCGGGGCTCCTAATGGCCTTCCTTGGGTCCTCCTCTTCTTATCTTGAAGCTGTAATGGCGCCCCTCCTCTCGCCTTCGCACTCGCGGGCGTACTGCTCCAGCCGCGACGGAGCGAGTCCTGGGGATCTTCGTCGCTTCACTCGCACTCGCACCGGGGGGGATGGGGGGATGGGGGAGGGGGGTCTTGTGAGCTGTGCATTATCTCTTTCTTGGACTGTTTTCTCTCGCTTTTTTTTTACTGGATTTGGTGTAGCAGTTCCTCCTCTCTCGTACTCGTTAAGCAGGTGCCTTGAAAGTGTGGATGTCCTGGATATACTACCTTTCTCTCTTTTTTTTTCTCTCTCTCTCTCTCTCTCTCTCGTGATTTCTTTATTTGTCTTACTTTTGTCTTTTCCTTCTCTCCGTCCCTCTCGATTCCCTTCCTTCCTTCCCATATCCCTTCCTTCCCTCCCATCTCTCTCCCTCTCTCCCTCTCTCTCTCCCTCTCTCCCTCCCTGCTTTTTTCTGCCCGAGAGAATAAGAAAGAATACGGCGGCCGGGAGTTCGAGGCATCCCTCGGGAGATGAATCTGGGTTCTCATGGGATGCTGATCCGTGTGATCCGGCAGAGGCGTCGAGACTATTGGGATCCATGGCAGACGGCAAGGTGGAATGGGGGTGGGGTGGGGATGGGGCGGGTAGGGGAGGGAGGAGAGGAGAGTGGAATGGGGGTGGGAGGAGAAGAGAGTGGAGTGGGAGGGAGGGAAGGAGGGTGGGAGGTAGGAGAGGAAGGAGAATGGAGTGGAGGGAGGGAAGGAGGGAGGTAGGGTGGGTAGGGAGGGAGGGAGGTTGGAGAGGAGTGGGAGGGTGGGAGGGAGGAAGGAGGGAGGGAGGGAAGTTGGAGAGGAGAGTGGAATGGGGTGGGGTGGGGATGGGGCAGGTGGGGAGAGGTAGGAGAAGGGGGAGTGGGAGGAGGAGGGTGGGAGGTAGAGAGGAAGGAGAGTGGAGTGGGAGGAAGGAGAGGAGAGTGGGAGGGAGGAGGAGAGGAGGAGAAAAGGAGAGTAGAGTGGGAGGGAGGGAGGAGAGGAGAGTGGGAGGGAGGAGGAGGAGAGTGGGAGGGAGGGAGGAAAGTGGAGTGGGAGGGAGGGAGGAGAGGAGAGGAGAGTGGGAGGGAGGGGAGAAGAGAGGAGAGTGGGAGGGAGGGAGGAGAGGAGAGTGGGAGAGGGAGGGAGGGAGGGAGGTTGGAGAGGAGTGGGAGGGAGGAGAGTGGAGTTGGAGTGGAAGGGAGGGTGGGAGGGTAGTGGATTGGACTGGAGTGACGTGGAGAGGTGTGGAGAGAGGATGAGAGGGGAGGGAAAGGAAGGAAATGTTAGGACGGGAACAAAGAGGTGTGTTGGGAAGGGGCAGGCGAGGATAAGAGTAAGGGAGAGGAGAGTAGAGGAGATAGGAGAGGAAGAGGGAAGAGAGAAGAGGAGAGAAGAAAGGAGAGGAGAGGAGAGGAGAGTAGAGTAGAAGAGAGAA
>NC_091582.1:2843399-2848399 GCF_042767895.1 Penaeus vannamei
ACTTTGAACTGTCGCTTAAGTGTAGCGCGCAGGTAACGAGGTCGTTAGGGCGAGTTATTGGCTTGAGTGTAAGTTGATCCAAAGGGAAGGGAGAGGAAGGGGGAAGAAGAGGGTAGGAGAAGAAAAGTGGAGGATGATAGGGTGAGGAGAGCGGGGAAGAGGGGAGAAGGGATGAGGGGATCAAGAGAAGAGAAGTGGAGGATGATAGGGAGAGGAGAGCGGGGAAGAGGGGAGAGGAGGGGAGACGGGATGAGGGGGTGAGGGAAGAGAAGAGAAGAGAAGAGAAGTGGAGGATGCCGGGGAGAGGGGAGAGGAGGAGAAAAGAGAAAAGGGGACGAGGGGAGGTAAGACTAAAACCCAGTCGGTAGCCATCTTGAGGGGAAGCATTGAAAGCCGAGGGGAAGATAGGCCTAGATATTAAGTGTTTAAGCTGAAGGTCTCCGTGTATGTGTTGCTCAGATGAAAGCTTTTATAAGACGGGGGGGGGAGGGGTAAAGGTTAATTAATATTCATATCTTTAATATCTTCATTGTCAACACCATCTGTCATCAGTCATCATTAGTCATCATCATCATTATGACTATCAACACCCTTACCATCATCATCACCACCATTACCGTCAACAACCACCATCATCACCTTCACCACCACCACCACACCACTACCTCCACCATTACCGTCATCATCATCATCATCATCATCAATCATCACCATCATCATCATCATCATCATCATCATCATCATCATCATCATCATCATCACAATCTTCATCATCATCATCATCATCATCATCATCATCACCATCACCACCACCACCACCATCATCATCATCACCATCATCATCACCATCATCACCATCATCATCATCATCATCATCATTTGGATCTCCATCACACATTTATAGTTTTTTTCGATTCTGCCAATTCTCTGACTCAGCGCCGAAGAGCAGCAAAACCCAGAGTGGCGGTGGTGACAAGAGGAGACATGGGGGTGGTGGGGTGGGGAAAGGGAGAGATAAGAGAGGGGGGGAAAGATAAGAGAGGGGGGCGGAGAGGTAGAGAATGTGGAAAGAAAAAAAATAATGGGGGGGGAGTTTGGATAGGTCAGAGGATAAGGGCAAGGGAGAAGGAAAAGAGAGACACAAGGAATGAAAGGAGGAAGAGGAGGAGGAGGAAAAGAAGAAGGAGGAGGAGGAAAAGAAGAGGAAGAAGGAGGAGGAGGAAAGGAAGAGGAAGAAGGAGGAGGAGGAAAAGAAGAAGGAGGAAGAGGAAAAGAAGGAGGAGGAGGAGGAGGAGGTATGGAGACGAAATCATTACACGAAGAAAATGGAACAAAGAAGCGTAAAGAAGAGAAAAAGAGAAAAAAGCACAAGGAGAGCAAAAAAGAAGGCCGCCTAGGGAAGCATGGATAACGGATGACATGGATAACGGCGATAATAAATTCATTGCGCATAATTACAAAGAGTGGTTATTAGGAGCTGGTAAGAGGAGAAGTACCACCACGGCGCTGGTATTCGGTACGCGAAGTGCAGGACCAAAAAAAAAAAACAAAAAAAGGGGGTAAGGGAGAGAGAGAGAGAGATGAAATAGGAGAGTTGAAAAGGGGTTGGGTATGGGAGAAGGGAAATGGGCTATGTATGGGGTGGTGGAGGAAGCGGGTGAAGGTGGGGGGGGGGTAAGGTTGGTGGTGATGGTGATGGTGATGGTGATGGTGGTGATGATGAAAGAGAAGAAGGAGGAGATGGAGAGGGAGAAGAAGATGATGATGATGATGAAGATAAGGATGATGATGAGGATGACAATGGTGATGATGACGACGACAACGACGATGAAGGGGAGGAGGAGATGATGGAGAAGAAGAAGAAGAAGAAGCAGCAGGCGAGGGAGAAGACGGAAGAGGAGAGCAGGAGGGGGAGGGAGGGAGGGAGGGAGGGTCAGTAGTGGTCTTCATATCCGTTGCATGTGAAAGGACAGTTTGCTTAGAGAGGAAGAGGGAGAATGAGAAGCAGAGGGGGAGGGGAGGGGGAGGGGGAGGGAGGGGGAAGGAGGAGTGCCTAAGGAGAGGGAAGCGCAGGAAATGTGAAGTAGGAGGGAGGGAGAGGGAGAGGGAGGGAGGGAGGGAGGGAGGGAGGGAGGGAGGGAGAGGGAGGGAGGGAGAGGGAGGGAGGGAGAGGGAGGGAGGGAGAGGGAGGGAGGGAGGGAGAGAGGGAGGGAGAGGGAGAGGGAGAGAGAGGAAGGGAGAGGGAGAGGGAGAGGGAGAGATAGAGAGAGAGACGGGGGGTGTACAGGCAGACAGACATACACAGACATAGAGGAAGAATCAAACAATAGATACCAAAGATCTTCTGTTGCGTATAGAGCTTTCTATTTTTTTTTACCCCCCCCCTCCTATGCCTCCCTCCCTCCATACCCGCCCCCCACCCCCTCCCCCTCTCCGTGTCCTCCTCTATCTGAAAACGAAATGGCACACTTCAAGAGGCCTTGCGAGCGAGGGGGCTGCCTCCTCCTGTTCCCATTTCCCTGCGCTGGGTGTCCCAAGAAGCTTTCAGGGGAGAGAGGCTCGCCAATCCGCGACGGACGGTGGCCCCCTCCATTGTGGGTTGTATGGAGTGGGAGGGGGGGAGGGGAGAGAGGGGAGGGAGAGGGAGAGAGACGTACAGACAGACAGACAGACAGACACAGGCAGATAGACAGACAGACCGACAGGCAGATAGACAGACTGACAGGCAGACAGACAGACACAGGCAGATAGACAGACCGACAGACAGACACAGGCAGACACACACACACACACACACACACACACACACACACACACACACACACACACACACACACACACACACACACACACACACACACACACACACACACAGGCAGACAAAGAGACAGACAGATACATAGACAAACAAAGAGACAGGCTGCCAGACAGGCTGACAGTCAAAGACACAAAGAGAAACGGATAAGATGATAGACAGCGCGAGAGAGACAGAAGGGAGAGGAATAGAGATGGAGATATCCTGAAAGAGGGGGAGAGGGCGGATAAGATGATAGACAGCGCGAGAGAGAGACAGAAGGGAGAGGAATAGAGATGGAGATATCCTGAAGGAGGAGGAGAGGGCGGATAAGATGATAGACAGCGAGAGAGAGAGACAGAAGGGAGAGGAATAGAGATGGAGATATCCTGAAGGAGGGGGAGAGGGCGGATAAGATGATAGACAATGAAAGAGAGACTGAAGGGAGAGGAATAGAGATGGAGATATCCTGAAGGAGGGGGAGAGGGCGGATAAGATGATAGACAGCGAGAGAGAGACAGAAGGGGGAGGAATAGAGATGGAGATATCCTGAAGGAGGGGGAGAGGGCGGATAAGATGATAGACAATGAAAGAGAGACTGAAGGGAGAGGAATAGAGATGGAGATATCCTGAAGGAGGGGGAGAGGGCGGATAAGATGATAGACAGCGCGAGAGAGACAGAAGGGAGATTAATAAAGATGGAGATATCCTGAAGGAGGGGGAGAGGGCGGATAAGATGATAGACAATGAAAGAGAGACTGAAGGGAGAGGAATAGAGATGGAGATATCCTGAAGGAGGGGGAGAGGGCGGATAAGATGATAGACAGCGAGAGAGAGACAGAAGGGGGAGGAATAGAGATGGAGATATCCTGAAGGAGGGGGAGAGGGCGGATAAGATGATAGACAATGAAAGAGAGACCGAAGGGAGAGGAATAGAGATGGAGATATCCTGAAGGAGGGGGAGAGGGCGGATAAGATGATAGATAGCGCGAGAGAGACTGAAGGGAGAGGAATAGAGATGGAGATATCCTGAAGGAGGGGGAGAGGGCGGCGGAGGAGGGAGCTAAAGGCACTTGGTCAGCGACGATTGGCCAGGGAGACGACGGCAGTTGGCGCACCCGCGGGAGAGGCGACGGCGGCAAGGAGCTCTGGAGGGAGGGAAGGAGCTCTGGAGGGAGGGAAGGAGCTCTGGAGGGAGGGAAGGAGCTCTGGAGGGAGGGAGGGAGGGAGAGAGGGAGAGAGGGAGAGAGGGAGGGAGGGAGGGAGGGAAGGAGGGCTGCAAAGGTGTTGATCGTAATAGAAAGCAAAGTCGCGGAATGCCTGATCGCCTGTACAAGGGTGTTTGTCGCCTCTCAATAGGGTGTTTAGCAGATAGAGGGATCCGGTTTTTGCAATGACGGAGCGAACACGAGGGGAAGGACGGGATGATGACGCAAAAAATCCCCAAAAGGGAAAATGATCCAGAAGCGTTGTTCAGAAGCGCGTTTCGGTGGTTCGGTGGTTCGGTGGTTCGGTCAGTCCCTTCGGAGTGTCGGGGTGTTTCGAAATTTCAGCCACACCGAAAGGGACTTGTAATTCCATCATCTACTATCTACTGCAGGGGACAGATGCGGGCGCTGCGTTTCGAAACACGGCCGCCCGCGTGCTGCTTCGAGAGTGAACTAAATTTAGTTCCAAAGGGTTTTTTTTTCGAAGCTTCATTCAGGTTTTATAGCCATATTACACGTATCGTTATTTTGTTGACTTAGGTGGATGTATCGGCACGTTATATATATATATATATATATATATATATATATATATATATATATATATATATATATATATATATATATATATATTTTTTTTTTTTTTTTTTTCAATCTGTTGCTCTTCTTCTCTTTCTTTGTTTATTCGTTTTCGCTTCATGGTTCTTGACATTTCTGTTGCTCTTCTTCTCTTTCTTTGTTTATTCGTTTTCGCTTCATGAGTCTGGTTCTTGACATTTTACGATTCTCTAGTTATCGCGATGCTGACTGTTCCCTCTACGTCACTCCGAGGCCGGGCGGCAAATTGATCTTGCAATTGGCGCGGATAAACGGTGCCTCTGGACAAGACAATTGCCGATGGACCAGGATGCGGTGCGGGATGTGATAGAGGGAAATAAGGGGCCATTTTTTTTATGAGGTTATGAGGTGGTTGGTTGGTTTGGGGTACGTACGTTGGG
>NC_091582.1:2853399-2870899 GCF_042767895.1 Penaeus vannamei
GGTAATATAGGATGGAAGGGGAAGAGGGGAAAAGAGGGGATGGAGGAGAGGGAGAAAAGGATTTAGGTGAGGGGGGAAACGGGAGGAGGGAGGGAGGGAGAAGGGGAAACGGTGGAGGGAGGGGGCTGGGAGAGAGGGGTTAGGGAGAGGGAAGGGAGGGAGAGAATAGGTCGCGTTTTGGCCCAGTAGGGGAGTGGAGGGGGGGGGTACACAGTAGGGGAAGAGGGGAGGGGCAAGACAATAGTGCAGCCGTGACACAACCGGCTTGTTGCACCCCCCACCCCCTCCCCCCTCCCCCTCTCCCTCAGCGCTGTCACCTAGTTGACTCAATCGCCCGTTTCCGGTGTTTCTCCCCCCCCCTTTCTCCCCTCTCCCTTCCCCCCTCCCTCACCCCCTCCCCCTGCGTCTCTTTTTGTTTTGTACTCTTCGACTTCATCTGTTCCTTCTAATCTCTTTTTTTCTTCGTTTTCTCATTTTATTGGTATTCTAATAGTCTTGGTTTTTATTTCACTTTCTTATTTTCTCTCCCTTTTATTTTTATCACTTTTTATTCTGTCGGTCTTACTCTTTCTTTTACGCCTGTCTACGTCTGTCTACAACCATTGTAGCCTTTGACTCTCTCTCCCTCTCCCTCTCCCTCTCTCTCTCTCTCTCTCTCTCTCTCTCTCTCTCTCTCTCTCTCTTACTCTCCCTCTCTCTCTCTCCCTCTCTTACTCTCCCTCTCCCTCTCCCTCTCCCTCTCCCTCTCCCTCTCCCTCTCCCTCTCCCTCTCCCTCTCTTACTCTCTCTCTCTTACTCTCATCTGTTTCTTACCCCCCCCCCCCACTTCCCTTTCGAACAGTCTATAAGCTAATTTCACGCTAGACTTTGTATACAGCATCTGTCTATCTATCACACAATCTATCTATCAACATGCACACTTACACATAATCCGTAAAGCTCTATTTTCTTGTGGGTCTGTTTGTATTTGTATTTTGAGAGAGTCGGAACCAGGGCGGTGCGTGTGGAGGCCAGTGCGGCTGCGGTGGCGATGGCCGGGAGAGTGGGAGAGAAATTGCAGGTTTTGTTGCCATTTTAACTGGAGGGGGAGGGGTAGAGGGTGGGGGAAGGGGGTAGAGGGTAGAGGGTGGGGGAAGGGGGAAGGGGAAGGAGGGTAGAGGGTGGGGAAGGGGGAGTAGATGGTAGAGGGTGGGCGAAGGGGAGGGCTTGTAGGGAAGAAGGTGAGACACGGTAGGAGGGAGGGGGTGGGGAATAGGAAGGGAGAGGGGGAGTGGGGCATAGAGGGAGGGAGAGAATACTAACTATTCCGGAATAAGGGAGGAAAGGAAGGAGAGAGGGGGTATTGTTATTGTTGTTTTTATCGTGATTTTGTTTCGTTATTTCTGATTTGGTATTTACTTTTCTCCTCTCTCTCTCTCTCTCTCTCTCTCTCTCTCTCTCTCTCTCTCTCTCTCTCTCTCTCTCTCTCTCTCTCTCTCTCTCTCTCTCTCTCTCCCTCTCTCCCTTTTTACAGTTTCCTTCCTCCCACCCCCTCCCCCACCCCCACCCTTCATACACACCCCCCACCGAGGTTTCCTGTTCGCCGCAAAACGGGTCAAGTTTTTCGGCGTCGCATTCCAATTTTAGAATGCGATGGCTCTCTGACACGCCTCCCTGGCTCTCGGGGTCGCTGTCACAGGCGCTGACGACAGCACGGGGGCGGGGCTTCGTGCGCTGGGGGCGGACGCGCATGGACGAGCACATGCAGAAAGACATGCATGTATACATACATACACACAAATGTACATACACTTACGGACAGCAATACGCGGACGCGCGCGCGCGCACACACACACACACACACACACACACACACACACACACACACACACACACACACACACACACTCTCATATAAATATAATGAACATATACTCATAGCCTACACATATCCATAAACATACACATACACACAGACGCGCACGCACTCACGCACACAGACACACACACACTCGCATGTTTACACGAACCGGCACGCAGGAGCGCACGCGGGGAAGCAAACACGTTTCTTTTTGATCTCGAACAACTTCCGATTCAAACTTTGTTTTTGATCGTCGCTAATATACGCTCGCACAACTCCGGGCTTTCGGGCGCATAACATCAACAGTAAGAGCAACAACAGCAACTACAACTTAAAACTACAACAACATCAACAACTACAACTTACAACTACAACTTACAACTACAATAACATCAACAATTACAACTTACAACTACAATAACATCAACAACTAAAACTTACAACTACATCAACAACGACAACTAAACTATAACTATAACTAACTACAACAACAACAACAACATCAACAACTACAACTCAACTACAACTACAGCAACTATAACTATAACTACGACGGCATCAACATCATCTACAACTACAACTACAATATCAACAACAGGGAGAAGTCGAGGGGAGTTAGTCATTTATTTATCGTTATTAAAGCTTTTACATTTTCTTTTCCTCCTCTCGTATGTTAATTGTTGACTTATGTGTCGTTGGCTTTTTTTATTTATTTTCTGTTCTTTCTTTATCTCGAATTTTCTTTGATTTTCGGTCGGTGTGTTCTTGGGTATTTGATCCGCCTGGTATGGAAATCTTTGGTTTTATTCTCTCTCTCTCTCTCTCTCCTCTCTTTTTTCTCTCTTTCCCTCCCTTTCTCATCCGTTATCTTTTCCCTCTTAAACCCTTTTCCGGCCTTTTTCCCTCTCCTCCTTCTTCCTCCTTTCTTCTCCCTCTCCTTCGTCCTCCTCCTTTCTTCTCCCTCTCCTACTTCTTCCTCCTTTCTTCTCCCTCTCCTTCGTCCTCCTCCTTTCTTCTCCCTCTCCTTCGTCCTCCTCCTTTCTTCTCCCTCTCCTTCGTCCTCCTCCTTTCTTCTCCCTCTCCTTCGTCCTCTTCCTTTCTTCTCCCTCTCCTTCGTCCTCCTCCTTTCTTCTCCCTCTCCTTCGTCCTCTCCTCCTTTCTTCTCCCTCCTTCTTTCCTCCTTCTCCTCTTCGTCCTCCTTCTCCCTCTCCTACTTCTTCCTCCTTTCTTCTCCCTCTCCTTCGTCCTCCTCCTTTCTTCTCCCTGTCTCTACTCTCTCTTCTTTTAGAGCGAGGACCTTCTCTCAGATAATACCTTTTACCTGTGCGCCGCGCGAGCCTCAGCGGGGAGATAAATTAGGTTTGAATGCATAATTGGAGTGTTCACAAGGACACATTAAACGATATGAAGGGGTGTCAGACGCGACTTTGGTCCTTACGCCGTCCGGCCCGAAATGTGAATTCAGCATGGGGGAGATGGGTCTCTTTTTTGAAAAAAAAAAAAAAAATGTTGTGGGGGTTTTGGGTGGGTGGGAGGGGGGGGGATGGGGGTGGGGGGTGGAAGAGTGGTGGGGTTTGGCTAGTGGAGTGGTGGAGGTGGGGGATGGGGTAGGGGAAGAAGGGTATGGGGTAGGGATGGGGGTGGGGTGGAAGGGTATGGGGTGGTGGAGAGGGTAGGGGGTGCGGGGGTATTAAATTATGTCGAGTGTATTCGAGGAGATCGCTGTTGTATTTGAGCAATTAAACGATGTTTTTTTTTTTTTTGTTTTTTTTTTGGTGATAATAAATTCATTATCTTTTGTCTCGGAGAATTTTTATTTCGTTTCGTTTTCTATGTGTATTTTTTTTTTTTTTTTTCATTTGCGGAGGTGTTTGGGAGAAGGGAAGAGGGAGAAAGGGGAAGGGAAGGGAAGGGAAGGAAGGAAAGGGGGGGGGGGTGAAGGAGAGACGGCGATGGGAGGGAAGGACGAGAGAAAAAAAGAGAGGGATAGTGTGGGGTAGAGTGTCGATCCCCCGTTTCCCGTCCCTCAGGTGAGTGTGTACTTCCCTTAATTAATATTTTATACAGGGTGATACGAGAGGGGTACATGTACATTGTACACCCTTCCGTTCCGTTCCCTTCCTCTCCTCTCCTCGCCTTTCCTCATCTCTCCTTCTCCCTCTCCTCGGCTCCCTATCCTCGCCTATCCTCATCTCTCCTCCTCCCTCTCCTCGCCTCCCTATCATCTCTCCTCCTCCCTCTCCTCGCCTATCCTCATCTCTCCTCCTCCCTCTCCTCGTCTCTCCTCCCTCCCTCTCCTCATCTCTCCTCCCTCTCGCCTATCCTTATCTCCTCCCCTCTCCTCTCCCCCCTATCCTCATCTCTTCGCCTATCCTCATCTCTCCTCTTTTTTCACCCATCACCTCGTTTGGCCCCTTCTCTTTCCTCCCCTCTCATTCCCTTTTCTGGACTTCCCATTCTCATTCCCTCTCCATTTTCCTTTCTCTTTTCCATCCCCTTTCTCTTCCCCCTTTCCTCCTTTCCCCCTTCCCCCTTCCCCTCCCTTTGCTGAGATGAAGCGGCGGCCCGATATGTTTTTCCACCCCTCCCTCTCACACCCCCCACTCACCCCCCTTATTTACATCATAATACACCACAGGGTTATTAATAGATGCATGAGGACAGTTTTTGTGCCGGTGTGTGTAGAGCGACGACTGCGGCGTTTTCACACTATTCCCCCCCCCCTCCTCATCTCTCTCTTTCTTTCTTTCTTTCTTTCTTTCTTTCTTTCTTTCTTTCTTTCTTTCTTTCTTTATTTATTCATCTCTCTCTCTCTCTTTCTTTATTTCTTTTTTTCTCTCTCTTTCTTTCTTTTCTTTCTTCCTTTCTTTTCTTACTCTCTCTCTCTCTCTCTCGCATTCTCTCTCTCTCTTTCTCTCTCGCATTCTCTCTCTCTCTCTCTCGCTTTCTCTCTTTCTCTCTCTCGCTTTCTTTCTCTCTCTCTTTCTCTCGCATTCTCTCTCTCGCATTCTCTCTCCCTCTCCCTCCTTCCCTCTCTCCCTCTCTTCATCTTCGTATTTTTTGTTTTCTTCCCTCCTCCAGTTTTGGGGAAAGGAAGTGGGGGGGGTAGCGGAGCAGGTGACGTCCCCCCTACTGCCGCCCCCTTTTTCCCTTTTATTAGGGGTAGGAGGGGGAGAGAGAA
Source organism: Penaeus vannamei (assembly GCF_042767895.1). Classification (NCBI taxonomy): domain Eukaryota; kingdom Metazoa; phylum Arthropoda; class Malacostraca; order Decapoda; family Penaeidae; genus Penaeus; species Penaeus vannamei. Next base: position 2,858,421 of record NC_091582.1, read on the forward strand.
GGGGGGATGGAGAAAGTTGGAAGGGGAAGGGAGGGAAGAGAAAGAATGAGAGAGAGAGGGGGGGAAGAGAAAGAGAAAGAGAGGGAGGGAGAGAGAGAGAAAGAGATAGAGGAATGAAAATTAAAAGGAAAGGGAAGAAGTAGAGATTAAGAAGGTTGATGAGGCAGAAAAGGAGAAAAAGAGGGAAGGAAAGGTAGATAGGGAGAACAAGAGAAAGAAAGAAAGTAAAAGTGAGAGGTGAAGCGATGGGGGAGAGAGAGAGAGAGGGAGAAGGAGGACAAGGGTGGGCGGCGACGACGTGCAGGCCGCCCGTCCATCCGTTTGCTCTCGCTAAAATATTCATGGGTCTCATCGCCGCGCCGCCGGTGATGATGTCGGTGATGACCCATAACCGACTTGGGTGATGACGGTGATGGCCCAGACATTGGTGATGATGATGGTGATGACTCCCACTTTGGTGATGACGGTGATGGCCCAGACGTTGGTGATGGTGATGGTGATGGTGATGACTCCCACTTTGGTGATGATGACCCCTGTTGGTAATCACGAGGATGACACCCACATCGGTGATGATGATGATGATAATGATGACCCCCACTTTGCCGCTGACGATGAAGATGACCCCCCCACTTTGGTAACAGCGGTGATGACCCCCACTTCGAAAATGACATTAACCCCCCCTGTGGTGATGACACTGGCAATCACAGTGTAGGCTAAGGGTGTTGGCGCCTAGTATGGTGATGACGGTTGGCAGAGGTTGGTAAAGTGTAATTTGGTGATGAAAATGTAGGCCGTGGCGGGTGGGGTGGGGGTGGGGGGTGATGATGTGACCTGAATGTGATGACGCCCAGCGGGGTGATGATGAAAATGTAAAAAAAAAAAATAGATGATGTGGTGATTGATTTAAGCTTTGGAAATTTAATTACCACATATAATCGACTGATTATAGAAGCAAAACTGCTTTATCGGGGGGAAGTCGTGGGGGGGGGAGAAGGGGGGGAGGGTGATGTGCGCAAAGTGAAAGGCAGTATGAACGGGGGGGGGTCGGGGGAGGAAGGCTAGATCAGTAGCAACTCGAGGAGGTGTCGTGGCTTCTGTTTTGATGATTGTTCAGTGAAAATATAACCATTAAAATAATTATTTTCCTTCCTTTTTGAAAATTGAAAAAAAAAAAAATCGACCAATTTCACAAAGCATCCGTAACTTTGGTGAAAATAAACCCCATGTGCTTTTTCCAAAAATAGAATCAGATGCCAAATGGTGGGGGGGAGGGGGAGAGGGGAGGGTGATGTATGCAGAATGAAAGTAATATGGATGCTTATAGGCCTATCTGCACAGCCCGGGATTAATGCATAGAGAGTGGGAATCTCCTGGAGAGGGGGAGGGGGTGGGGGGCCTTAGATGAGGGGGTGGGGGAGGGAGGAGTATATTGGGGAAAGGGAGAGAAGTGGGGAAATTGAGGTAGATGGGAGGGAGTTCGAAGAAGGAGAAAGAAAAGTAATAGGTTACGTGTTGTGTATAGAATTGCCGATTTAATCATGCTAATTTTGTCGTCATCATCATCATCAATCACCTTCACCACCACCAATTTGGACATCATCATCAACACCAGCACCATTATCATCACCACCACCAATATAATCATCATCACCCCCACCAGCACCATTATCATCACCACCACCAATACAGTAGTCATCATCACCAGCCCCAACATCACCATTATCATCACCACCACCAATACAGTCATCATCACCAGCCCCAACACCACCAGCGCCGCCAACACCACCACCACCGCCGCCGCCGCCGCCAGAATCGTCGTCATTTTCCTTCCAAGTTAATCTCCTTTTGATCTTTACGGGGCGACCTCACGCCACGCCGCCCTCGGCCCGAAAAGAAGGCGGCGATCGTTTCGTCCGAGAGATTTTTCTGAAAGTCTTATACGTCTCGCCTTTATAGGAGGAGGAGGGGGAGGAGGAGGAGGAGGTAAGGGGGGAAGGAGGAGGAGGTGGGAGGAGGAGGTGGGTGGTTGGAGGGGAGGGGAGGTGGAGGAGGTAAGGGGAAGAAGGAGGAGGTGGGTGGTTGGAGGAAGGGAGGAGGAGGTAAGGGGGGAAGGAGGAGGAAGAAGGGGGAGGTGGAGGAAAGGGGGAGGAAGGGGGAGGGGGAGGAGTTAGGAGGAGGTGGGTGGTTGGAGGGGAGGAAGGGGAGGAGGGAGGAGGTGGGTGGTTGGAGGGGGAAAGGTGGGTGGAGGTGGGAGGAAGGGTGGAGGTTGGAGGGGAGAAGGAGGAAGGGGGATGGAGGAGGTGGGTGGTTGGAGGGGAGGAGGTGGGTAGAAAAGGAAGAGGGTGGTGAGGAAGGGGGAGGAAGGGAGGGAGTAGAGGAGGAGGAGGGAGGAGGAATGGAGGAGGAGGTGGGAGGAAGGGTAGAAGAGGAGACGGAGGGGGAGAGGCATCGGGTGGTAGGGAAGAAAGGGAGGGTGGGGAGGGAGGGAGAGAGAAGAGGGATAGGGGGAAGGAGAGGGTTAAGAAAAGGGGGAGGAAGGAGTGAAGAAGAAAAAGGGACAGGTGGAGAGGAGAGAAGTGGGCAAGGGGAGCGCTGAAAGGGAGAGGGATGTGGAGGGTATGGGGTAGGGGAAAAGGGAAGGAATGCAACGTTGATAATAGGAGGAGGAAAGCTTTCGGAGAGGGGATACGTTGGGGGGGGGAACACTGGAGAAACGGGGAGAGAAGGGGGATAGTGGGGGGGGGGTGTAGAGAGAGGAAGAGATAGGAGGAGAAAAGATAGAAATTTAAGCTACCATTTTTTTTTCTTTCTCCCCCCCTTTTTTTTGGGGGGGGGGGGGGAACGGTTGTTTTAATTTTATTTCTGGGAAATCTTTAAGAGACGATTTTCTTTAGTCTTTCTAAGTCTGTTTTAACGCCTCCTCTCTTGCCGTTTACATTAATTAGGTGGAGTAATGTTCGGTCTCTCTTTTCTGTGTTCGGATTTTCTTTTTTTTTTTCTTTTTTTCTTTTTGTGCTTTGTATTCTCTTTCATTCTCTTTCCGCTTTTCTTGTTATCTCCATCTCTTTCTCTCTTTCTTCTTCTTCCCTTCACCCCCCACCCCACTTCCCTTCCCCCTCTCCCTCTCCCTCCCTCTCTTTTCCTTTCCCTCCTCCCTCTCCTACTTACTCTCACTTCCCTTCCTCCCTTCCTCCCTACCTCACTTCCTTCCTCCTCTTCCTCTCCCTCCACTCTCTCTGCTCTCTCTGCTCTCTCTCTCTCTCTCTCTCTCTCTCTCTCTCTCTCTCTCTCTCTCTCTCTCTCTCTCTCTCTCTCTCTCTCTCTCTCTCTTTCTCTCTCTCTCTCTCCCACCCCCGCTTCCCCTTTCCTCCCTCCCTCCCTCCCACCCCCTCCCCCTCCCCCTCCCCCACCCTCCTCCCTCTCCCCCTACCCCGCTTCCCTTCCTCCTCTCTCCCTCCCTTCGTCCCCTCAAGTCCCTCATTCTCCCTGTCCCTCTCATTCTGGCTCTCATCAGTCTCTCCCGTTCCGCAGCTGTAGACAACAACTGTTAAGCCGTCTTCATATTTGACTCCCCCCCCAAAAAAAAAAAAAAAAAGAATAAATAGAACATAAAAAAAGGGAAAAAATGATATGTTCTGAGTGACTTACATTATCTCCCTCCCTTCCGTAGTTACAGGCCTCTCCCCATCTTTAATCCCTTTCTCGATCTTCTCCTCCCTCCCTCTCTCTCTCCCTCCCTTTCTTTTCTTCTCCCCCATCCCTCCCTCTCTTTTCCTCTCCCTCTCCCTCCCACACTTTTCCTTCCCCTTTCCCTCTTCCCTATTTTCTTCCTCTCCTTCTCCCCCCCCCCCACACACCCCGTTTTCATTCCTCCTCACCTCCTTCTCTTTTTCTCCCTTCCTCAAATCGTCCACCCATCTTTTCCTCTATCTCTACTTCCTCTCTCCTTCTTCTCTCCTTTCCCCTAACTTCTTCCTCTCTCTCTCTCCTCCCATCCACGATGCACCCATCTTTTCCTCTATCTCTACCTCCTCTCTCCTTCTTCTCTCCTTTCTCTAACTTCTTCCTCTCTCTCTCTCCTCCCATCCACGATGCACCCATCTTTTCCTCTATCTCTACCTCCTCTCTCCTTTCCCCAATCTTCTTCCTCTCTCTCTCTCTCTACTCCCCCGTCTTCTACCCTCCCCCCTAGGATGCACCCATCTTTTCCTCTATCTCTACCTCCTCTCCCCTTCCTCTCTCCTTCCTCTCTCCTTTCCCCAATCTCCCTTCTCTCTCTCTCTCTCTCTCTCTCTCCTCCCCTGTCTTCTCCCCCCCCCCCAGGATGCACCCAGGCGGCTGTTCTGTCTTAAGTAACGAGGTGTTTAATGAAGATCAAGTCGCTCTCAGGGCGATGAGGAGGTGGTGCCAGGTGACTTGTATTCTTTTACCGCTTTTATTTGTGTTGTTTTTTACTTGTGTTGTTGTTATAGCCATTGGTGTTGTTGTTAGTGTGACTGTTTGTTTGTTTGTTGTTGTTGTTGTTGTTTTTTTATTTTTCATATTTTTGGTTCTGTTGTTGTTTTTATTTTTCATATTTTTGGTTCTGTTCTTGTTGTTTTTATTTTGGTGCTGATGTTGTTGTCACTGCTAGTTGTTGTTATCATTATTGTTTTTGTTATCGTCATAGTCATGGTCATTTTTGATAATTTTTATCATCATCGTACTCAAAATGATCACAATTATTGTCATAATCAGTGACGTTGTTGTCGTTGTATTGCCTTTGTATTTTCTATGGTGTTACTTTTAGGCTTTGTTCTTCCTTTTCTTTTTCTTTTATCTTTTATCAATTCTTATTTTTTAGCTTTGTGCTTTCTTTTCCCTTTCTTTTAACTATTCTTGTTTCGGGAAAGAATTTTTGCCCTTTCCCCTATACTATTTTTTCGTATTCCATGTCTTTTGTGTTCAGTGTCAAGACGATAATTTTTAAGTTTTTTTCTGCTTCTTTCCATTCTTCAAACACTTCAGATATTGACAGTTATTTTTTCACAGAAGATGAATATTTCTTTATGCTTCATTCCTTCTTTCTCGTCTTCTTTATTTACTTTACAGAAGAGTAGGGGTTAAGAGGAGGGTAGTGAGGGAAAGGGAGGAGGAAGGGAGGGAGAAAGGGGAGGTGAGAGTGGCGGTAATTTGCCTGAGAAGGGTTGGGGAGGGAGGGAGAAAGGGGGTGGGGGGGTGGGGGTGCAATAGCTTCTCCCTCTCGCATTAATTAATGGCAAATTTGCACATGTTGTTTGAACACTGTGTTTATCTTTACTTTCTTTTCATTTTTTTTTTTTTTTTAAGAAGTCCGTATTATCACTGTTACGGTGATTTTATTCTCGGATTCTTGTTCTTTTCGACTACTTATATTTATCTTTTTTTATCTTTACTTTCTTTTCATTTTTCTTTTTTTCTTTTTTTAAGAAGCCCGTATTAACAATGTTACGGTGATTTTATTCTTGGATATGGTGTGTTCTTTTCGTCTTTTGTAATCTGTTTTTACTATAATTAATTTGTTGTGGGTGTCGTAAGGCTTTGAAAATGAGGGGGATTAACTGCGTTGATTTGGTGAACAGACCATTATTGTATGGTTGTATACGGTATAAGTATGTATGTATGTCTGTATGTATGTATTGGTATCACGTGCATCTCTGTTTCCGCGCTTGAACGTGTTTGTGGACGGACGGGACAAAGAGGGAGATAGATAGAGAGATAGAGAAGGAGGGAGGTAGAGAGAGAGAGAGAGAGAGAGAGAGAGAGAGAGAGAGAGAGAGAGAGAGAGGAGGGAGGGAGAGATAGATAGAGAGAGAGAGAGCGCAGGGGAGGGAGAGATGGATAGATAGAGAGAGAGAGAGCGCAGGTAGGTATCATCTATTTAGATTTGCTGTGAAACAGACTCTTCCCTGTCCTCCTCACTCTTTCCCCCTTGTTCCTTTTTTTAACGCTCATCCCTTCCCCTCCATACCCTCCTCCCAGTCCCCTAATACCCGATCCCCTCTTCCCAGTCCTCCCCATACCCCTTTCCCTCCTCCCAGTCCCTCCCCATACCTCTTTCCCTCCCCATACCCCTTTCCCTCCTCCCAGTCCCTCCCCATACCCCTTTCCCTCCTCCCACTCTCCCCCATACCCCTTTCCCTCCTCCCAGTACCCCCCATACCCCATACCCTTCTCCCAGTACCCCCATACCCTTTTCCTTCCTCCCAGTCCTCCCCACGCCCTATACCCTCCTCCCAGTCCCTCCCCATACCCCATATCTACTTCTCAGTCCCTCCCCATACCCCGTACCCTCCTCCCAGTCTCTCCCCATACCCCTTTCCCTCCTCCCAGTCCCCTCCCCATACCCCTTTCCCTTCTCCCAGTCCCTCCCAGTACCCCAAACCCTTCTCCCAGTCCCCCCATACCCCTTTCCTTCCTCCCAGTCCTCCCCACGCCCTATACCCTCCTCCCAGTCCCTCCCCATACCCCATATCTACCTCTCAGTCCCTCCCCATACCCCGTACCCTCCTCCCAGTACCCCCTATACCCCATACCCTCTTCCCAGTCTCCCCCATACCCCTTTCCCTCCTCCCAGTCCCTCCCCATATCCCATATCTACCTCTCAGTCCCTCCCCATACCCCGTACCCTCCTCCCAGTCCCTCACAAGACCCCGTACCCTCCTCCCAGTCCCTCCCCATACCCTTTTCCCTCTTCCCAGTCCTCCCAGTCCTCCCCATACCCCCCCCCCCCCCTCTTTCGTTGCTCACCCGCGTGGATTCGGTCCCGGGCCAGAGCGAAACATGGGGGGATTTCCCTTAGAGTTTTGCTCGGTTGGTCAGCTTGTTCTCTTCTTTTCGTTCGTTCGTTCTTCTTCCCTTTGCTGCTGCTCGTTTTTCTCTTTCCTTTTTGTGTCCCTTTATTTATAATTTTTTTTACGTGTTTTTCTTGGTCTTCTTGAATCTTTCCTCCTTTTCTTCCTCCTCCTCCTCCCCCTCCCTTCCTCCTCCTCCTCCTTCTCCCTTCCTCCTCCTCCTTGCCTCCCTTCCTCCCTTCCTCCTCCTCCTCCTCCTCCTCCTCCTCCTCCTCCTCCCTTCCTCCTCCTCCTCCTCCTCCCTTCCTCCTCCTCCCTTCCTCTTCCTCCTCCTCCCTTCCTCCTCCTCCCTTCGTGAGTGAGAGCCGTAGAAAGACAATTACGAGCAAGAACAAAGGAGAAAGAGTTCGAAGGCGGACGCTCAAGAGACTCGTAAGGCACAAGGAAGGTCAGAGGAAGTTCAGCGAAGTTTCATTCCTTGCGATGAAGCGGAAAAAAAAATCTTATTATGATCGGTGTCTTCTGTGTTTCGTGTGTGTGTGAGTGTGTTATCTTGATGGCTGTTGTTGTTGTTGTTATTGTTATTATTTGTGGTCGTAGTAGTAGTAGTAGTAGTTATTATTATTATTGTTGTTATTATTGTTGTTGTTGTTATCATTATTATTATTATTGTTGTTGTTATTATTTTTTTTTTAATTATTGTTGTTTGGTTGTTGTTGTTGTTATTATTATTATTATTTATTATTATTATTATTATATATATATATATATATATATATATATATATTTTTTTTTCTTTTTTTTTTTTTTTTTTTTTTGTCATCATCATCATTTTTTACACTGTCATGTTATCAATAAGCACCGCCATAATCAATAACACTGATAAAGACCATTTCATTCGTCGAGAGATGCGTTCGCAACTTCGCAGTGAAAGTAGACGAAGCCCCGGCGTTCCCTCCGTACTCGCAAGGCCGCAGTACCGGTTTGCGAGGCTGCAACGGCGGCGGTGTTGCAGGTCATGCATGCTCGGGCGGCCTGCCTGCCTTCTCCCGCGTGACGGTGGTCTTCTTCGGCTTTGCTTTATCGGTCGTCGTGGAAGGCGGTTGACATTTTTTTGTTTTGTTTTGTTTGTTGTTTGATGTTTTTTTTGTTTTTTGTGGTTTGTTTGTTTGTTTTTCTTTTTTTTTATTTAATGTCTTTTTTTTGTGCGGTTTGTTTATTTTTCTGTTTTTTTTCTGTTTAATGTCTTTTTTTGTGCGGTTTGTTTATTTATTTCTGTTTTCTTATTTAATGTTTTTTGTGTGGTTTGTTTTTTTCTGTTTGTTTTTTCTGTTTAATGTCTCTTTTGTGCGGTTTATTTATTTATTTCTGTTTTTTTCTGTTTAATTCTTTTTGTGCGGTTTGTTTACTTATTTTTGTTTGATTTTTTTTTGGGGGGAGGTTGTCTTTTTTCTTGTTTGTTTTTCACTTTTTTGTGTGGCTGTCTCGTTTGTGCCATATTTGGTTGATATTAATATGATCATCATTATTGTTATTATTATGTTTATGATTATTATTGTATGATGATCATTATCATTCTTACAATAGCCATAACTACTACCATTACAATTGCCATAACTAGTACCATTGTTATTATCATCATATCATGTGTTATTACTATTGTTTTTATTATTTATCTCATATATTTTTATTTTTATATGTAAGTACGTGTGTAAGTCTGTGTGTGTGTGTGTGTGTATGTGTGTAGGTGTGTGTGTGTGTGCGTGTGTGTGTGTGTGTGTGCGCGTGTGTGCGTGTCTGTGTGTGCGTTACCTCCTCGTGACAGCCCGCTCACGTGTACGACAGAGGGATCCAGCGCAGAAAACGGAGGAGAAAGAAAACGAAGATGAAGATGAAGAAAAGAGAAAATGGAGATGGAGAAGAAGCGAGAAGAAAATGGAGAAGAAAAAGAGGGCAGCTAAAGAGAAAGGAAGGAAGAGGTGGATAAGAAGAAATGAAGATAAGATGAGAGGAGACGATTGAAATGGTTGTTATTGTTATTGCTGTTATGATGATAGTAATGATGATAATAATAATGATAAGTATTATTATTATTATTGTTATTATTATTATTATATTATTGTTACTGTTATTGTTTTTGTTGTTATTTTCGTTTTATTATTGTTGTTTCAGTATTGTTGTATATATTTTTTGTTTTATCATCATTGATATTGATATTTTTATTATTATTATTATTATTATTATTATTATTATTATTATTATTATTATTATTATTATTATTACTGTTATTATTATTATTATTATTATTACTGTTATTAATGTTGCTATTATTGCTATTACTATTACTATTGTTATTGTTATTATCATCATCATCATCATCATCATTATTATTATCATCATTGTTGTTATTGATGTTATTATTATTAGTATTAGCATTAGTATTATTAGAACTATTATTAGCATTATCATTGTTGTTGTTGTTATTATTCTTTACTATTTTTATCATTATTGTTGTTGCTTTTGTTGCTGCTGTTGTTATTGTCATTATTTTCAATATCATTGCTGTTATTATCATCATTGTGTTATTATTATCATTGATTACCATAACCGGCCAGACAAGCAAGCGCCATTAAACATCAAACATCTTCTCCCGCTCTCGCTTCTCGTCTTTCACTTCACCGTCTTCATTTTCCTCCCCCTCCCCCCCTCCCCCCTCCCCCCTCACCCCGGCCATTTTTTTTCTCTCCCTCCCTCCCTTCCCTCCTTCATTCTCCTCCCTTGCACCCTGTCTCTCTCCTTTCCCTCCCTTCGTCCTTCCTTCTCTCCATTGTAACTTGTCTCTCTCCCTCCTTCCATCCTCCATCCTTCCCTCCCTCCATCCTTCCCATCCTCCATCCTTCCCTCTCTCCCTTGCACTTAATCTCTCTCCCTCCCTCCCTCCTCCCGTCCTCCATCCTTCCCTCTCTCCCTTGCACTTTGTCTCTCTCCCCTCCCCTCCCTCCTTGTTTTCCTAACCCCCTTGCATCCTCGTCTCCCTCCCCTTCCCCTCTCTCACCTTCCTCTCACTCCCTCCCCTCCCCCCCCATGTCACCGCATCAACATAGCTCATGTTGCATCAACTGTCTCACTTACTCATCTCACCTGCGTTCTCTTCTCCACCTATTGCTTCTTGCATCTTCTCCGGTTTCTCATGTCGTGCGTCGTCGTTCCCTTTTCTCTTTTCTCTTGGTGTTTGTTTTATTGATTCTTCTTATGCCCATTTTTCTCTCTTGTTTCTCAGAACTCTTCCACTACTCTCCTTCGTTATTATTATGCAGGCTTTTTATTTTCCTTATTTTTCTATTTCTTCTTTTTTTTCATTCTGCGCACGGGCTCTGTCACCGTGTTTCGTGATGACGTAATACATTATTGCATTTTTATGGTATATTTACATACTATGTACTGTGTCTATTTCTCCCTCTACTTTTCTCACTCTCATCCTCCAACTCTCACTTCCTTTTCCTTTCTCTCTCCCTCTCCTTCCTCCTTTCTCTCTCCCTCTCCCTCCTTCTTTCCCTCTTCCTTCTCTCTCCTCTCCCTCTTCCTCTTCCTCTCCCTCTCTCCTCTTCCTCTCCTTCTCCCTCACCGTCTCTCCCACTCTCCTTCTCCAGAACTTGGTATAATGAATACGATAAACTTGAGAAAAAGAAAGAGAAGCTCTCTATAAAAGCATTATAATTGTACCAACACTCGGCGTATGAAACCGGCGAATTAACCTCCCGCCTTCCCTTCCATTGGGTCGTCTGTTCCGCTGCCGTGGCTCGTGCGCAACAGATCGCGGCTCCGTGGCTGTGGCAGAAAGAGAGCGAGAGAGAGAGAGAGGGAGGGGGATGGGGGGAGAGGGAGAGGGAGGGAGGGAGGGAGGAGGGAGGGAGGAGGGAGGAGGGAATGGAGAGGGAGAGAGGGAGGAGAGGGAGGGAGAGGAAGGGAGGGAGGGAGAGGAGAGGAGAGGGAGAGGGAGAGGGAGGAGAGGAGGGGAGAGGGAGAGAGGGAGGGAGGGGGAAGAGAGAGGAGGAGGGAGGGAGAGGAGAGGGAGGGAGGGGGAGAGAGAGAGAGGGAGGGGAGAGAGAGAGAAGGGAAGGGAGAGAGAGGGAGGGGGAGAGAGAGAGGGAGGGAGGGAGGGAGGGAGATAGAGATAGAGGGAGAGAGGGAGAGGGAGGGAGAGAGAGGGAGAGGGATCGAGTGCGTTGCAATATTGCCTTTCCTCCTTACCGCCTTTCGCTATAATTGTTGTTGTTATTTTCCCCCTTTTTTGTGGAGTCGGCGGAGGGCTGGAGGCTAAGACCTAACAGCGCTCGCCAGGGACAGGGCTCGGTCGTTATGGCGACGAGGGGGAAGGAGGGGAGCCGAGGGGAAAGGTAGGAGGAAGGAAGCGGAGGAGAAAGGTAGGAGGAAGGAAGCGGAGGGGATAGGTAGGAAGAAGGAACCGAGGGGAAAGGTAGGAGGAAGGAAGCGGAGGAGAAAGGGGAAGAGGAAAAACCGGAGGGAGATTGAGGGGAAAATGGGTAAAGGAGGGGGTGGGGAAGGGATGAGGGGAGGTTAAGGAAAGGTGGGGGAGGTAAAACGTGGTATGAAGCAGGAAGAAGGTGAATTGGGGTAATGAGGGAGAAGGGGAGAAGATCAAAGGGAAAGTGGAACGCGCGAAAAGGGAGAAGGGCAAAGGGGAAAAAAAGAAAAAAAGAAAAACGTTAAAAAGTCAAGAATGAAAGAAGAAAAATGTAAAGCTTCTAAATGGTTTTGCAGAAAGCACCAGAGAGAGAAAAAAATTGGAAAGTCGTTTTTTTCTTCTTCTTCTTCTTCTTTTCTTTCTTTCTTTCTTTTTTCTTCTTCTTTTCTTTCATTCTTTTTTTTCTTCTTCTACTTTCCTTTCTTTTTTTTCTTTTTTTTATCTTCTTTCTTTCTTTCTTTTTTCTTTCTTTTTCTTCTTCTTTTTTCTTCTTTTCTTTTTCTTTCTTTTACTTTTCCTTTTCGTTTCATCGTTTCATTCTACAAGCTCCGTCCCGCATGAATCCGCTCTGCAGAGATAAAGAACTCAACAGAAGCAGGTCCTGTCAGCGAACTCCCGTCATCATCATGATCCGCTGAGTGACTCCCTCGGTGGCACTCGACGGGGGGAGGGGGGGGGAGGGGGGGAGAGGGGAAGGGATGGAGGAGGGATAGGGAGGGCTTGGGGAGGGATGGAGGAGAGGGGAAGGGATGGAGGAGGGGTTGGGATGGGGAAGGAAGGGGAGAGGAGAGGGGAAGGGGAAGAGTTGGTGGAGGGGAGAGGGGAAAGAGATGGGGAGGGAAGGGGGAGAGGGAAGAGATGGAGGAGGGGGAAGGGGAGAGGGGAAGGGATGGTGGAGGGAAGGGAGAGGGGTTTGGGGAGGAAAGGGGGACAGGAGTTTGGGAAAGAGAGATGGGGAGGAATTGGAGGAGGGCGCAATCTTGGGGCCTTCTCTCTTCTCTTTTTCCCCATCCCTCTTCCCCTTTCCCTCTTACCCTCTCCTTTTTCTCCTCCTCTCTTCCCTTTCCTTCTTCTCTCCTCCTATTCCCTCCTTCTTTCTTTCCCTTCCCCCTTCTCTCTTCCCCTTTCCTTCTTCTCTCTCCCCTCCCTCTCCCTCCTTCGCTCTTCCCCTTTCTCCCTCT
>NC_091582.1:2875899-2893399 GCF_042767895.1 Penaeus vannamei
CTCTCTCTGTTTCTCTTTCTTTCTCTATCTCTCTTTCTCTTTCTTTCTCTATCTCTTTCTCTTTCTTTCTCTATCTCTCTTTCTCTCTCTCTTTCTCTTTCTCTTTCTCTTTCTCTTTCTCTTTCTCTCTCTCTCTCTTTCTTTCTCTCTCTCTCTCTCTCTCTCTCTCTCTCTCTCTCTCTCTCTCTCTCTCTCTCTCTCTCTCTCTCTCTCTCTCCCTCCCTCCCTCCCTCCCTCCCTCCCTCTCCGTTTCTTTCCTCTCCGAGCCCACTATCTCATCCTCCCTCCCTCCCTCCCCCACCATGGTGTGTCCACTCTCACCTCTCTATCCTCCTAATCCCCCCCCCCATCCCCCCACGTTGTATTAACCGTAAATATTGTGCATTAGTGTTTTGCAAATAGACTCCTCCGCCTCCCCCCTCCCCCCCCCCTCCCCCCCCCCCCGTACCGTCCTCACTTACCTTTTTTTTTTCTTTGCAATTTTTTTTTTTCTTTTTTTCCATTTTATGCGAACGAATAATGGTGTCGTTCTGGTCGCGTAATGAGCCCTGATGGCCGAATTTTACGATGTTTTACGAGGGTTTTTTTTCTGTTTTTTATGTATTTGTTGTAGTTGTAGTTGTATTTCTTGCTTGGTTGCTTGCTTGCGTTTTACTTGCGTTGGCGATGATTTCTGCTTTGGTGGGTGTGGATGGGTGCTCGGTCCCCCCCCTTCTCTGTCTGTCCGTCTCTGTCTCTCTCTTTCTTTCTCTGTCTCTTTCTCTTTCTTTCTTTCTCTCTCTCTCTCTTTCTCTATCTCTCTCTCTCTCTCTCTCTCTCTCTCTCTCTCTCTCTCTCTCTCTCTCTCTCTCTCTCTCTCTCTCTCCCTCTCTCCCTCTCCCTCTCCCTTCTCCCTCTCCTCCTCCCTCTCCCTCTCCCTCCTCCTCTCTCCCTCTCCCTCTCCCTCTCCCTCTCCCTCTCCCCCTCACTCTCCACCTTCTTCTCTCTCTCCCTTTATCCTTTCCTCTTCCTCCCTCCCTCCCTCCCTCTCCTTCTGCTCTCACTCTCCCTCCCCTCCCTCCACCCCCCTCTCTCTCGCCCCGCCTTGACTAACGGCGACACCTTTACTTACCTCAAGGTCACTGGAGCCAGATTGCAGCGATAGTTTGCAACGGCAGATGTGGCCGATGGAACTTGCCTCGCCGCGCTCTGCAGCTGGAGATGGAATGCAACGTGCGGGAGTGTCATGCGCGCGGTGCGGAGTTTTCCCGAAGTTGGCGAGGGAGAGGTGGTGAGGGAGAGGTGGTGAGGGAAAGGTGGTGAGGGAGAGGTGGTGTGCGGTCGCCGTGCCGTATCGGGAGAGGAGCGGTATTTTTTTTTTTTTTTAAAGGACGTGATCTCTGGTGTAGGGAAGCAGGTCTTTTTTTTTTTTGGGGGGGAGAAGGAAGGAAGGAAGGAAGGAAGGAAAAAGAGAGAGAGAGAAAGAAAGTGAGAGAAAGCGATTAATAAATAAGTGTATGTGTCCTCAAGTGCTTGTACATACATACATACATATATATATATATATATATATATATATATATATATATATATATATATATATATTATATATACATACACACACGCGTGTGTGTGTATATGAATATATATCGACACGTGAACCTCGCAGCCTCCCCTCCCTGTCCAACCTCCCCCTTCCCCCCCCCTCCCTCCCGTCCAGGATTTCCGACCGGGCTTTGTTCACAAGAGACCCGGCCATTACGGCGGGTCAGTTAAGCCGACGCTCTCATCCGGGACGGGCCAGGCCATCCGAGGGCGCGCGGGGGGGGGGGGGAGAGAGAGGAGGGAGGGAGGAGGAGGGAAGGGAGGGATGGAGGGAGGGAGCGAGGGAGGGAAGGAGGGAGGGAGGGTAGTAGAGAAGAGGGAAGGGAGGGAGAGAGAGGGAGGGACGGGAGAGGAGAGAGAGGGGGGAGGGACGTGAGGGGAGGGGGAGGGATGAGAGGGAGGGAGAGAGGAGAGAGAGAGGAGGGAGGGAGGAGAGAGAGGGAAGGGACGGACGGACGGGACGGACGGACGAGGGAGGGAGGGAGGGAGGGAGGGAGGGAGGGAGGGAGGGAGGGAGGGAGGGAGGGAGGGAGGGAGGGAGGGGAGGGACGGACGGACGGAGAGGGAGGGAGGGAGGGAGGGAGAGGGAGGGAGAGGGAGGGAGGGAGGGAGGGAGAGGGAGGGAGGGAGGCGTGGCAGGTGGTCTGTCGCTTGCAACGTGCAGCTTGCAATGGCTAATTAATTACGTGCTTGCGTGTCGGTGCTTCTGGGATTCTCCCGGGGGAGGGAGGTGCCGGGGCTTCCTAATTATTGTTGTAGTACTATCATATTTTGGTAAGGGAGAAGGACTAACTGGCGTTATTATTATCATTATCATTATCATTATCATTATTATTATTTCTACTACTAGTAGTACTACTGCTATTATTATTATTATTATTATTATTATTATTATTATTATTATTATTATTATTATTATTATTATTATTATTATTATTATTATTATTATTATTATTATCATTATTATTTCTACTACTACTACTAGTACTTGTATTATTATTATTATCATTATTATTACTACTACTATTACTATTACTACTACTACTACTACTACTATTATAATAATTATTATTATTACTATTACTATAATTACTATTGTTATTATTATTATTATTATTATTATTATTAATTATAGTAATGATAATAATAATAGATATTGTTATCAGTGTTGTTGTTATCAATGCTGTTAATGATATTATTATTGTTGATTGTTATTATTATTACTATTGTTACTACAACTACTACCACTACTACTACTAATGCTGCTACTGCTACTGACAGTGAAATGATAATGGTAATAGTAATGACCATGGTGATATTCATGAATGTAATGGTAATAAGGACAATGAAAATGGTAATATTAAGATGTTAATAATGATGTTGATAATGATGATGATGATATCAAAATCAGTCATCACCATCATCATCACCATTACTATTATCATCACCATTAATCATTACTATCACCACCTTCAGTATCACCCATCATCATCACCATTATCATTACCATTACCATCACCACCTTCACTATCACACATCACCATAGATCATTAATCATCACCATCACCAATAATCATCACCATCGCCACTTTCACTATCGCCCATCATCACCATCGACAAAACACCGCTGCCCCCTCGCTCACTTTCACCCGCCCTGCACGCCCGCACGCCCTCCCCCCCCCACCCCTCATTATCATAATCATCATCGTCTCAATCCTCCTCCTCCTCCTCCTCCTCGTCTCAGTCCTCCTCCTCCTTCTCCTCCTCGTCTCATTCCTCCTCCTCGTTCCCCAATCCTCCTCCTCCTCCTCCTCCTCGTCAATCCTCCTCCTCCTCCTCCTCCTCCTCCTCGTCTCAATCCTCCTCCTCCTCCTCCTCCTCGTCTCAATCCTCCTCCTCCTCCTCGTCTCAATCCTCCTCCTCCTCCTCGTCAATCCTCCTCCTCCTCCTCCTCCTCGTCAATCCTCCTCCTCCTCCTCGTCAATCCTCCTCCTCCTCCTCGTCAATCCTCCTCCTCCTCCTCGTCAATCCTCCTCCTCCTCTTTGTCAATCCTCCTCCTCCTCCTCCTCCTCCTCTTCGTCAATCCTCCTCCTCCTCCTCCTCCCTCGTCTCAATCCTCCTCCCTCCTCCTCCTCCCTCCTCGTCTCAATCCTCCTCCTCCCTCCTCCTCCTCCTCGTCTCAATCCTCCCCTCCCCTCCTCCTCGTCTCAATCCTCTCCCTCCCCTCCTCCTCCTCCTCGTCTCAATCCTCCTCCCTCGTCTCAACTCCCTACTCGTCTCAATCCTCCTCCTCCTCCTCGTCTCCCAATCCTCCCCTCCTCCCTCCTCCTCCTCGTCTTCAATCCTCCTCCTCCTCCTCCTCCTCGTCTCGCAATCCTCCTCCTCCTCCTCATCCTCGTCTCAATCACTCTCCTCCTCCTCGTCTCAATCCTCCTCCTCCTCCTCGTCTCAACTTCTCCCCTCCTCCTCCTCGTCTCAATCCTCCTCCTCCTCCTCCTCACTCCGTCTCAATCCTCCTCCCACTCCCTCCTCGTCTCAATCCTCCTCGCTCCTCCTCCTCCTCCGTCTCAATCCTCCCTCCTCCCTCCTCGTCTCAATCCGTCCTCCTCCGCCTCCTCTTCCTTCTCAATCCTCCTCCTCCTCCTCCTCCTCGTCTCAATACTCCCTCCCTCCTCCCTCATCCTCGTCTCAATCCTCCTCCCTCCTCCTCGTCTCAATCCTCCTCCTCCTCCTCGTCTCCAATCCTCCCACTCCTCCTCCTCGTCTCAATCCTCCTCGTCTCAACTCTCCTCCTCCTCCTCGTCTCAATCCCTCCTCCTCCTCCTCCTCCTCGTCTCAATCACTCCTCCTCCTCGTCTCAATCCTCCTCCCTCCTCCTTCGTCTCAATCCTCTCTTCCTCTCCTCCTCCTCGTCTCAATCCTCCTCCTCCTCCTCGTCTCAATCCTCCTCCTCCTCCTCCTCGTCACCAATCCTTCCTCCTCCCTCCCTCCTCCTCCTCGTCTCACTCCTCCTCCTCTCCTCCCTCCTCCTCGTTCAATCCCTCCTCCTCCTCCTCGTCTCAATCCTCGTCTCCTTTGTTCATTCTTCCTCCTCCTCCTCTCGTCTCAATCCTCCTCCTCCCTCCTCCTCCTCAAAAACTAATCCTCCATCCTCCTCCTGGTTCAATCCTCCCCTCCCTCCTCGTGTCGTCCTCCTCCTCCTCCTCCTCCTCCTCGTCTCAATCCTCCTCCTCCTCCTCGTCTCAATCCTCCTCCGAAGCCCCGCCCACCGCGCGGGGACATTTCCGATAAAAAGTAATTTGGAGAGGCTGGCATCCGGGTCTTCGCGCCAGATGAATGTTTATCAGGCGGCGGCCGAGTCGCTCTTTGTCGAGGTGGAGGTCGAGGTGGAGGTCGAGGTGGAGGTGGAGGTCGAGGTGGAGGTCGAGGTGGAGGTGGAGGTCGAGGTGGAGGTGGAGGTCGAGGTGGAGGTGGAGGTGGAGGTGGAGGTCGAGGTGGAGGTCGAGGTGGAGGTGGAGGTCGAGGTGGAGGTGGAGGTCGAGGTCGAGGTGGAGGTCGAGGTGGAGGTCGAGGTGGAGGTCGAGGTGGAGGTCGAGGTCGAGGTCGAGGTGGAGGTCGAGGTGGAGGCCGAGGTGGAGGTGGAGGTGAGAGTGGTGAGGTGGAGGTGGAGGTGGAGGTCGGGCGGCGGGGCGGGGCGGGCGGCGGGGCGGGCGGCGGGGCGGGCGGCGGGGTGGGTCGGAGGTAGAAGGGAGAGAGGCTGGGTGTGAGGGTTTGGGGAGGGGTGGGATGGGTAGGGTGGGTGGGGTGTGGGGGTGGGGGTGGGAGGAGGAGGTGGGTGGAGGGGTGTGTTTTGTTTGTTGTTTGGTTGGTTGTTGTTAATGTTGCTGCTGTTGGTGTTGTTGTTGGTGGTGGTGGTGTTGCAGTTGTTGCAGTTGTTGTTGCTGTTCTTGTTGTTGTTGATGTTGATGCAGCTGTTGTTGCTGTTGTTGTTGCAGTTGTTGGTTTTGTTGCTGTTGCAGTTGTTGTTTTTGGTGGTGTTTCTAGCTTCGGATGCAGCAAAATATTTGTCTCCACGAAAAATACCTTATACCATTTTTTTAAATATAAATCCCTTTATTTTTATCCGCATTTTAATAATCTAGTGTATATTTTTCCTTCGTCTCACTTTTTAAAACGTTTTTATCTTATCAATTATGTTTACCTTTTTTAAACATTTTTATCTTATCTCTTATCTTTATTAATTTCGTTGTCTAAAAGAGGAAGCAAAAGCCGTTGGTGGCTTCAAATTTAAAGGGAAAGACAAATGGCGTCGTTGGCGGGAAATTTCTTTGGGCGCCGAGAGAGAAAAAGGGATATTGCGATTATGTGCTATTTTTGGGCTTTTTTTCGTTTTTCGTTGTCATTTTTTTTGTATTTCATTCTGTGTGCAGCCTACCACCCCCCCCTCCTCTCCACACACAGACACATGTACTCTTTCTCCGCCTTTCTCTCTCTCGCTTTTCTCTTTCTCTCCGCCTTTCTCTCTCTCTCTCTCTCTCTCTCTCTCTCTCTCTCTCTCTCTCTCTCTCTCTCTCTCTCTCTCTCTCTCTCTCTCTCTCTCCCTCTCTCCCTCCCTCTCTCTCTCCCCCTCCCTCCTCCCCCCCCCTCTCCCTCTCTCCTCTCTGTCTCCCTCCCTCCTTCCCTCCTTCCCGGCGCAGCATGAGAAGGGCGGATCGCGGTCCTGCAGTATGTTATCGGCGGGCGAGGGCGTGGGCAGCGTGGGCGGGCCTGGGGGTCAAGAGGAGGTGAGGGAGGCGAAAGGTCAGAAGGTCAGAGGGTCAGGTCAGGGCGAGTAAGGAGCGGTTGGCGTAGAAGGGAGATGGGGAGGGGGGAGAGAGACGGGTGAAGGTGAAGGGGGATAATGGTGGTGGAGGGGGGTTGTTGGGTTGAGGGTGAAAGGGAGGGGGGGGAGTTTGGGGGGAAAGGGAGGGGGTGTTTGGGGTGAAAGGGGGAGGATTTTGGGGGAAAGGGGGGGCGCAGGGGAGGGGAAGAAGGTTTGGGATGAAGGGATTGTGGGGAGGAGGGGAGGGGGGGGTGAAAAGAGAATGGAGGAGAGGGGAGGGAAGGAAAGAGGGAGATGGGAGAGAAAGAGGAAGAAGCGGAGGAGTGAAAGGGAAAGTTGGGAGGAAGGAAGAAAGAGAGAAAAGGGGAGGGGTTAAGGGGAGGGAAGGGAGGAAAGGGAAGGAGGAGAGAACAGAGGGAAGAAAGGGAAGGGGGAGAGAAGGAAATAGGGAAGAAAGGGAAGGGAGAGAGAACGGGGAAGAAAGGGAAGGGGGAGAGAGAAAGGGAAGAAGGGGGAAAGGGAGAGAGAAAGAGGGAGAAAGGGGAAAGAGAAAGGGGAAGAAGGGGGTGATAGAGAGGGAAGAAGGGGGGAGAAAGGGAAAAGGGGAGAGAGAAAGGGAAAAGAGGAGAGAGAAAGGGAAAGAAGGGGAGAAAGGGGAAAGAGAAAGGGGAAGAAGGGGGAAAGGGGAGAGAGAAAGGGAAAGAAGGGGAAAAGGGGAGAGAGAAAGGGGAAGAAGGGGAACAGGGGAGAGAGGAAGGGGAAGAAGGGGGAAAGGGGGGAGAGAAAAGGGGGAAGAATGGAAGAACGGGAAGGGAGAGAGAAAGGGGAAGGAAGGGAAAAGGGGAAGAAAGGGAATAGGGAGTAAGAGGAGAGAGAAAGAGGGAAAAAAGGGAAAAGGGAGAGAGAGAGAAAGGGTAAAAGAAAGGAGAGAGAAAGAGGAGAAAGGGAAAAGGGGAAAGAAAGAGGAAAGGGGAAGAAGGGGTGATAGAGAGGAAGAAGGGGAGAAAAAGGGAAAAAGGGAGGAGAGAGAAAAGGAAAAGAGGAGAGAGAAAGGGAAAAGAGGAGAGAGAAAGGGGAAAAAAAGGGAAAAGGGGGAGAGAGAGAAGGGGGAAGAAGGGGGAAGGTGAGAGAGAGAGGGAAGAAAGGAGGAAGGGGAGAGAGAAAGAGGAAGAGGAGAAAAGGGAAAAGGGGAAAGAGAAAGGGAAGAAGAAGGGGAGAGAGAGAGAGGAAGAAGGGGAAAGGGGAGAGAGAAAGGGGAAAAGAGAAGAGAGAAAGGGGAAAAGGGGAGAGAGAAAGGGAAAGAAGGGGAAAAGGGGAAAGAGAAAGGGGAAGAAGGGGGGAGAGAAAGGGAAAAGAGGAGAGAGAGGAAAAGAAATGCACTTTTTCTGAACTTGCGACTCGCTAATCTGCGGTGATGTTTGAAGATTCCGGTGTTTACGATCATTAAACTAATTATTTTGTTTATTTATGTTAATGGTTTGTGTGTTCTGTAATTTGATGTGAATAGAGGCAAAGGTTAGATAATTGTTTTCACCTGTACTTATTCCTCTTTGGTCTTTGTTTGTTTGTTTGTTTGTTTGTTTGTTTCTTGCTGGTGGTTCTCCTCTTCTTTCTTTTCCTCCTCCTTATTGTTATTATTATTTTCCTTCTCATCCCTCTCCCCTTCCTTCTTATTATTATTCTCTTCTCCTCTTTCTTTCTTACTTCCCCCCTTCGTCTTCTTCTCTTCCTCCCTCCTCGTCTTCTTCTTTCTCTTCCTCCTCCTCCTCCTCCTCCTCCTCCACCTCCCCTCCTCCTCTCCTCCTTCTCCTCCTGGTTCTCCTCCTCCTTCCTCCTCCTCCTCCTCCTCCCCTCCTCCTCCTCCCCCTTTCCTCCTCCTCCTCCTCCCCCTCCTCTTCCCCCCCCCTTCGTCCACCTCGTCAGCCATATATTTACTTGGCTAATATATTCCCCTTGTTTTTTTGCTCTCCGCCACCGTAGGGTTAGGGTACAACCGTATGTTTGTTTAATCACCGTTTCTATAGTTAATTCTGAGGTTTAATTCCGCCAGATAAGATTTATATGTTAATTACGTTCACGATTCGCCGTCTGCCACGTTCCGAAAGAGCGCAGAGGTATGTCTGTACCATCTGCGTTGAGGGGGGTGGGGTGGGGTGGGGTGGGGGTGGAGGGGTAACGGTACCATCTGCGTCGAGAGGGTGGTGGGGTGGGGTGGGGGTGGGGGGGGGGGTGGTAACGGTACCATCTGCGTCGAGAGGGAGGTGGGGTGGGGTGGGGGTGGGGGAGTAGCGGTGCCATGTAGGGTGCGTTTGGAGGTGCCCGTCCAGTGCCCACATGAAACGACCTTCGGGTGAGATCGATGGCGGAACACTCTCTCCCTTCACAGATGGTTCTCGTTACCTTGTCGTCCGCCAGCTGGTGTTTGCGCCGGTGTCCGTGTCCGTTCCACCTGCTCCAGCTGTTGGCGATCTCTCCGTTTTCACGTGGTGTGCATCCTTGCGTGGGGAGTGGAGGGAGGGGAGGGGAAGGAGGGAGTGGAGGAGGGGTGGAAGAGGGGTGGAGGGGGTCAGTATTGAATGGGGGGTGGGTACGGAAAGGGTTCATAGGTCGAGACGGTCTCTTCGTACCCCCTCCCCCCTCCCCCCTCCCCTGCCCTTATACATGCTCAGGTGCACCTGCCGTCGTCATAGAAATAGCTTACAGAGTTTCTGAGAAAGTATATACGCAAGCGCTCACATACGCACTTACTCGCACACGCACGCGCTTACTCACATACGCATATGCGCACACACTTACTCACATACATACACACATACATACACACACACACACACACACACACACACACACACACACACACACACACACACACACACACACACACACACACACACACACACACACACACACACACACACACACACACACACACACACACGTACGGACCCACACACACATACGCACACACAAACCCATCCACACACACGCGCACAACCACACACACGCCTACATAGATGAACAAAAAGTGGAACAAAACCTATGCTTAAAAACCTGCTACTCGCACACGCGGGTCTCACTCACATATCTCATATTCGCAGCACACGAAACGCCAACACACACACACACACACACACACACACACACACACACACACACACACACACACACACACACACACACACACACACACACACACACACACACACACACACACACATACACACACACACACACATACACACACACACATACACACATACACACACATACGCACGTACGGACCCACACACATACGCACACGCAAACCCATCCACACACACGCGCACAGCCGCACACACGCCTACATAGACGTGAACAAAAAGTGAACAAACCTATGCTTAAAAAAAATATATGCATGGGCGGGTCTCACACATATTTCATATTCTTTAACGAAATGACACGAATAAAGACACATCGCCCTTTCTTTCAACTTTAGGTCATCGGGGAAAAAGAAACGTGGATAGAAAGCGACCTGTGACCCCGCCGCGCCTGTGACCTTCGAGGTGAAAATGGGTCACAGAAGGGGGCGGGGCTAGCTGCTGCTGCCGTGAACTTCTTTTTTTTCCCCCCGATTGTGTTTTAAGATTGTTAGTTTGGGTCGTTTGGTTGTTTGGTTCTTAGTATCTTGATTATTGTATTTTTTATATGAAAGTTTTGTTTTGTTGTGTTTTGTTTTTTTGTTTTTGTCTTTTATGTTTATTTGCTTGTTCTTAGTTGCTTATTAAAGCATTTACCTGCTTTAAAGAATGTCTTCAATTCTATTTGATTATGTATGTATCTATTTATTCAAGTAGTTTAACGACTTGTAGATTCAATGACAAACACGAGTGCATTAAAACGAGCGGTGTTCAGGCCTCCCAGCCCGCCCACAGCCCGCCTTTCACTCGCGTCGGGCAGATGTGGGCGTGGGCGTGAGAGAGAACGGGTCGAGAGACCAGTCTTCCTTGGGTCTTTCCTCTCATCTCTCCTCTTACTATTCCGTTCTTCTTAATTTTGTTTTATTGTTTTCTCTCTTTTCGTTGGCTCTGTTTCTGACTGCTTCTCTCTCTCTCTCTCTCTCTCTCTGTCTGTCTGTCTATCTGTCTCTCTCTCTCTCTCTCTCTCTCTCTCCCTTTCTCTCTCTCTCTCTCTCTCTCTCTCTCTCTCTCTCTCTCTTCTCTCCTCTTTCTCTCTTCTCTTCTTTCTTTCTCTCTCTTTCTCTCTCTCTCTCTCTCTCTCTCTCTCTCTCTCTCTCTCTCTCTCTCTCTCTCTCTCTCTCTCTCTCTCTCCTCTCCTTCTCCTTCTTTCTATTTCTTCCCTTTTTTCTCATTTTATTCTCTTTATCCTCCCCTCCCCTCTCCCACTCTTCTCTCTCTCTCTCTCCCTTCCCTCTGTGCCTTTGTTTATCTTTCCCTCCGGCTTCGCGAAATCGATGTAGATGAGCTCCCATCAGCGCCGAAGGGATATTTGTCATTTATATATATTGAAGGTTTATCATTTATATTTATTGGAGATTTGTTGTTTATATTTATTGAAGATTAATGATTTATTGAAGGGGTGGTAGGGCATGGTAGGCTTGTAAACTTGTACACTTAGGCACACTCAGTCGCATGTACTCACTCTCATGGATGTACGCACACTCATTTAGTGCACACACTCAAAGGCGTTCATGCACTCACGCTTGTTCGCACATTTCGCGCACTTAGGCTGTCATGCACGCACGCACGCGCTCACTCTCATGTACTCACGCTCATGCACTCACACTCGCACAGACTCACACTCACGCACGCACAGACTCACTCACACTCACGCACGCACCTACAGACTCACTCACTCACTCACTCACACACACGCACGCACGCACAGACTCACTCACGCACGCACTTGAACTCACGCACGCAGCCACTCACGCACGTACACACGCACGCACAGACTCACTCACGCACGCAGCCACTCACCCTCGCACAGCCTCACACTCACGCCCGCACGCCCGTTTTCGGGACCGCGCTCCCCGGGCCCGTTGTCCTAAGTGGTCACGTCGGAGTCTGTAATTAATGGGGCTTTCCCGGGATCGGCGACGTGGAGGGCTTCCTCGCTGCCCCATTAGCACGCTGCTGAGGACAGCTTCACCTCCCCCCCCCCCCCCCAGCTTCCCCCCCCCCCCTGCTTTCCTGGTTCTTCCTGCTCCTCTGTCTTGGTTTCGATGTTGTTCCTGCCTCTTTGGCTGAGCGTCGTGGTCGTTCATCTCCTTTCTCTTTCTTTCTTTTTCTTTTTCTTTCTTTCTTTATTTATTTCTTTATTTCTTTTCTTTCTTTCTTTCTTTCCTTTCTTTCTTTCTCTTTCTTTTCTTTCTTTCTTCTCTTTCTTTTCCTTTCTTTCTTTCTCTTTCTTTCTTTCTTTCTTTCGTTCTTTCTTTCTTTCTTTCTTTCTTTCTTTCTTTCTTTTCTTTCTTTCTTCTCTCTTCTTCTTTCTTTCCTTCTTTCTTTTCTCTCTTTCTTTCTTTCCTTCCTTCTTTTCTGTCTTTCATTCTTTCTTTCTTTTCTTTCTTTCTTTCTTTCCTCTCGACCACCTTTTCTGCACTCTTTCCTTCTTCCTTGAGACTCTTTCTCAGTCATTCACTTCACTTCCTATTCCTTCGCTTCCTTGCTTCCCTTTTTCGCCTATCGTCCTTCTTTCAACCACCTTTTCTGCGCTCTGTCCCTCTTCCCCAGTCTCAACCTCACTCTTTTCTGTTTCCTCAGTCTCTTTCTCACTCTTTTCCTCTTCCTCAGTCTCTTTCTCACTCATTCACTTCCTCCCCTGTTCGCTTCCTTCCTTCTCTTCCCTTTTCGCTTCCGTCCTTCTCTCAACCACCTTTTCTGCGTTCTATCCCTCTTTCTCAGTCTCTTTCTCACTCTTTCCCTCTTCCTCAGTCTCTTTCTCACTCTTTCCCTCTTCCTCAGTCTCTTTCTCACTCTTTCCCTCTTCCTCAGTCTCTTTCTCACTCTTTCACTTCCTCCCCTGTTCGCTTCCGTCCTCCTCTCCCCTTTTCTCGCTTTGTTTCTGACGAAGGTGCGAGGGGCGAGGAGGACTTCGATTCTGCCACTTGCCAGGGGAATTAGGGAATTAGGGAAGATGGGAAGAGGAGAGGGAGAGGGAGAGGGAGATGAAGGATGAAAAAGAAGGGGAAAGAAAAGGAGAATGAGGAGGAGGAGGAGGAGGAAAGAGGAAGGAGAAAAAGAGGTGGAGGAGTAGGAAGAGGAAGAAGAAGAAGAGGAGGAGGAGGAAGAAGGAGGAGGAGGAAAGAGGAGTAGGAAGGAGGAGGATGGAAGAAGAAGGAGGAAAGAGGAGTAAGAAGAAGGAGGATGGAGGAGGAGAAAGAGGAAGAGGAAGGAGGAGGAAAGAGGAGTAAGAAGGAGGAAGGAGGAAAGAGCAGGAGGATGGAAGGGAAGGGGAGGGAAGGGCCGAATGAATGGGATCATTACACTCTCCCTTCTGCGTGTCTCTCGCCTCCCTCTCCTCCCTCTCCTCCCTCCCCTTTCACTGAATTAAGCGATAATGGAAGATAACTTAGTTGTCTGTGTCATGTATAGGGGCTGCAGGTAGGTAGGGGGGGGGAGGAAGGAAGAAGGGTGAAAGGGGAAAGAGGAGGAGAGAGAAGGAAGGGGAAGGGGGAGGAGGAAGGAAAGAAGAAGGGCGAAAGGGAAGGAGGAGGAGAGAGAGAAGGAAGGGGGAGGAGGAGAAGAGAGAAGGAAGGGGAGGAAAAGGGAGAAGAAAGGAAGGAAGAAGGGCGAAAGGGGAGAAGGAGGAGAGAGAAGGAAGGGGGAGGAGGAGAAGAGAGAAGGAAGGGGAGGAAGGAGAAGAAAGGAAGGAAGAAGGGCGAAAGGGGAGAAGGAGGAGAGAGAAGGATTAGGAAGGAGGAGGAAGGAAGAAGGGGAAAAAAGAGGAAGAGGAAGAAGAGGTAGTAAGAAGGAGGAGACGAGGGAAACCAATAAAGAAATTGGGAAACTGAGAAGAAGAGAAAGAAAGAAAGAAAATAAAAGGAAAGAGGAAATGGAGGGAAGATAGAATAAAGGGAAAAGAAGAATAAAGGAAAAGGATTATCGTCGCGTTGCTATGCATTGGAATATCAGCTGATTGATTCCTCGTCGCTTTCCATACGAGTTATTTTTTTTCTTTTCTTTTCTTTTCTTTTTTTTCTTTTTTTCTTTTTTTATCGCTTCTTTTTTTTCGTTTTGATTTCTTTTCCGCCTCCCCGTTTTATCGGCAATTACCAGTGGTTCTTTGATGCCTTTCTTTTCTCTCTCATTATCCGTCGATCAATGTGATTCCCCATTTCCGTCGCGAATTATTTTTTATTTTCATTTTACGGGCTTTTATTTTTTTTTGTATTGATTACCTATTGTCCAACGGCAGGGATTTCATGGCGGTAATCAGCGGCCATTTTGTTTTTAATCCCGCTGTTGCTGGGGTATTTAAAGAGGGGGGGAGGGGGGAGGGGGGAATTGGTGATTAGCGGGTTTGTTCACTTCGGTTATTCCGTTTTTCCTCTATTTTTCCTTCTATTTCTATCGTCGTTCTTTAGTTTCTCTCCTTTGTTTGCTGTTTTTTATTTTCTTTCTCGTATTTTGTTTTGTTATGTTCTTTCTGTTTCTGTTTATCTTCCTGTCTCTTCTATTTTCCTCTTTCTCCTGAAAGAAAGGGCCATCTCATGCACGAATGAGTAAATATGGTGAGGAGGAAAATAAGGAAGAGAAAGAAGGAAAAGGAGAGGTAGATGAATGGTTGAGAAAGTGGACTGGAGAAGAGAGAGAGAGAGAGAGAGAGAGAGAGAGAGAGAGAGAGAGAGAGAGAGAGAGAGAGAGAGAGAGAGAGAGAGAGAGAGAGAGAGAGAGAGAGAGAGAGAGAGAGAGAGAGAGAGAGAGAGAGAGAGAGAGAGAGAGAGAGAGTATGAGAGAGAGAGAGAGAGAGAGAGAGTATGAGAGAGAGCGAGGCAGAGAGAGAGAGAGAGAGAGAGAGAGAGAGAGAGAGAGAGAGAGAGAGAGAGAGAGAGAGAGAGAGAGAGAGTATGAGAGAGAGAGAGAGAGAGAGAGAGAGAGAGAGAGAGAGTAGAGAGAGAGAGAGAGAGAGAGAGAGAGAGAGAGAGAGAGAGGAGAGAGAGAGAGAGAGAGAGATGAGAGAGAGAGAGAGAGAGAGAGGGAGGAGAGAGAGAGGGAGGAGAGAGAGAGAGAGGGAGGGAGAGAGAGAGAGGGAGGAGAGAGAGAGAGGGAGGAGAGAGAGAGAGGGAGGGAGAGAGAGAGAGAGAGAGAGAGACAGAGAGAGAGAGAGAGACAGAGAGAGAGAGAGAGAGAGAGAGAGAGACAGAGAGAGACAGAGAGAGACAGAGAGAGAGGGGGGGGGGGAAATACGGTACTGATTTTTTTTCCCCTCATCCATCCCCTTGCCCTATACATCCTCTCTTCCTTCCTTTCTCCTTCCTTTTTTTACGTCATAAATACACCGCTTCCCTCTGCTCCTTTCCTTCCGCCCCTCCCTTTCCCCTTTCTCCCTTCTCCCATTCGTGCCTCTCGCCCTTCCCTCTCCCTCTCTTTCTCTTCTCTTTCCCTCCTTCCTTCTCCTCCGTCTCTCCTCTCTCGTTCCTTCCACTTTTTCCTCTCTTTTTCCTTTCCTTTTTCCTCACCCTCTCTATATCCCTCCTTCCCCTCCCTTTTCCTCGCCTCCCCCTCTCTATTCCTCCTTTCCCCTCCCTTCCTTCCTCCCCTTCCCTCCCCCCTCCTTCTCTCCCCCTCTTCCTCCCTTCCCTCCTCTTCCTCCTTCCTCCCTCTTCCTCCCACCTCCCCTCCCTCTTCCTCCCTCCCCTCCTCTTCCTCCCTCCCCCCTCTTCCTCCCCTCCCCCCCTCTTCCTCCCTCCCTCCTCTTCCTCCCTCCCCTCCTCTTCCTCCCTTCCCCCTTCCTTTACACCCCCCCTACCCCGCCTTCCCCTCCCTCTTCCTCCCTCCCCCCTTCTTTTACACCCCCGCTACCCCTCCTCCCCCGCCACACGCACGCCCGCCCGAATATTGCTCACGTCGCCTTGCACAGCGTGTAAACAAGCACACGGGCGTGTAAACATCACCGCCATGTTTATTTGTCGAGTTTTGCATTTAGCTTTGTTTACTTAATTATTTATTGCTCTTGGTCTTTTGTTCTTGTTGTTTCTTTGCTTTTTTTTCTTGTCTTCTTAGAAGGGGATGGAGTTGAGAGGCGGGGGAGGTGGGGTGGGTGGGTGGGGGATGGGGTGTTTGGAGTAGGGGTGGGTAGGGGATGGGGCGTTTGGAGTAGGGGTGGGTAGGGGATGGGGGTGTTTGGAGTAGGGGTGGGTAGGGGATGGGGTGTTTGGAGTAGGGGTGGGTAGGGGATGGGGTGTTGGGAGTAGGGGTGGGTAGGGGGTGGGCGGTCGAGTTGGGGAAAGGGGGGGGAGGGGGCGGAGAGGTTAAGGAAGACACCCTTCTGCAATTGCCTTGCAAGCACCGGGCAATCAGCTGGGAATCACGCGGTGAACTCTTGAACCGAGTCTTAACTGTCGCTTTTTTTTTTTCTTCTTCTTTTTCTCTTTCTCATGTTTTAATCTTTTTGGCCTCAATTACGCTTACCGTTCTTCCTTTGCCCTAGTTCTGGCGGTCGTCTTCCTATTACTGTAACTTCCTGTTTTTGTTTTTTATCTCTTTTGTTTTGTATGTTTATTTACTTATTACTTTTTCGTCATAATTTTCAGTTTGGTGTTCCTCCTCTTGTCTGATTTACTTTTCTTTATTCACTCCCTTTTCTTGTCTCTTTGTCTCTTCCTTTTCCTATTATCTCTCTATCTCTATCTCTGTCTGTGTGTGTGTCTCTGTTTCACTCTGTCTCTCTCTCTGTTTCTCTGTCTCTCTCTCTGTTTCTCTGTCTCTCTCTCTCTCTCTCTCTCTCTCTCTCTCTCTCTCTCTCTCTCTCTCTCTCTCTCTCTCTCTCTCTCTCTCTCTCTCTCTCTCTTCGCTCTCGCTCTCTCGCTCTCTCTCTCTCTCTCTCTCTCTCTCTCTCTCTCTCTCTCTCTCTCTCTCTCTCTCTCTCTCTCTCTCTCTCTCTCTCTCTCTCTCTCTCTCTCTCTCTTTTACTTCCCCCTTAGTATTCATACTGTATATGTAAGATATATATATATATATATATATATATATATATATATATATATATATAATATATATATATATATATATATATATATATATATATATATATATATATATATATATATATATATATATATATATATATATACATATTGCACGTATGTTTGTCTGACAACATAATGTAACGACCAAAACTGTGACGATGGTCTTGATGGAAATGATGGTAATGGTGATTTGATGACAGTAAATGATGATAACACGGTGATGATGGCGGCATTAGCTCCGGCAAGATTGATAATGGCATTACCATCGACCTTGTCTTCATCTCCTTCATTTTTATCGGAGTTTCCTCTCTTTCCGTGTATCATGATATTTATGATAGTATGCGTTCGTTTTATTAGTGTGGTCCTTACGTAGGAACAGTTTTATGTATATTCTTTCTCGTTTTTACTCATTTTTTTTCTTCCTGTCTTGTTACTTTTTTCGTATCTTCCTCATCTTCCTTCCTTATCCTCTCTCTACGTATCCGTCTCTCTTTATCTCTGTTTCTCTAAAGATGGGAATCAAAAGGATAAGTGAAGAATCAGGATAGAGGAGAGAAAGATGCGAATTTGAGGAGAGAAAGATGCGAATAAGGAGGAGAGAAAGATGCGAATAGGGAGGAGAGAGAGATGCGAATAGGGAGGAGAGAAAGATGCGAATAGGGAGGAGAGAGAGATGCGAATAAGGATGGAGAGAAAGATGCGAATAAGGATGGAGAGAAAGATGCGAATAAGGATGGAGAGAAAGATGCCAACAGGGAGGAGAGAAAGATGCGAATAGGGAGGAGAGAAAGACGCGAATAAGAAAGAGAGAAAGATGCGAATAGGGAAAGGATAAGATGAAGACGACGGCAAGATGGAGACGAAGCCAGGTGGGGGGGGGGGCTGATGCTGCGAGGCCGGAGAGAGA
>NC_091582.1:2903399-2905899 GCF_042767895.1 Penaeus vannamei
ATTGTTATTAGTATTACTATGATGATGATTATTATTATGTGTTGTTATTATTATTTTAATTATTATGATTATTATTATTATTGTTATTATTGTTATTGTTATTATTATTATTAGTGTTATTATTATTTTCATTATTATGATTATTATTATTATTGTTATTGTTATTATTGTTATTATTATTATTATTATTATTATTATTATTATTATCATTATTATTATTATTGTTATTGTTATTATTGTTATTATTGTTATTGTTATATCCCTTGCGTTAGCGTTTTTTCTTTTCTGTTCATTGTTTTTTTCGTTTCCTCCCTGTTCTGTTCGGTTCTCACATCTCCCGTCCTTCACAACGAGTGAGATGCAGACAGAGAAATGAGAGAGAGAGGGAAAAGGGAGGAGAGAAGAGAGACGAGAGAAGGGAGAGGAGAGAGAGGAAGAGGAGAGAGAAGGGAGATGGAAGGGAGAGGAAGAGGGAGAAAGAAGGGAGAGGAGAGAGAGGAAGAGGGAGATAGAAGGGAGAGGAGAGAGAGGAGGGAGAGAGAAGGAGATAGAAGGGAGGGGAAGAGGAGAGAGAAGGGAGATGGAAGGAGAGGAAGAGGGAGATAGAAGGAGAGGAGAGAGGAGAGAGAAGGGAGAGGAGAGAGGGGAAGAGGGAGAGAGATTTGGAATGAGGTGAGAAGTGTCGACGAGACAAGAGAAGGGAAGAGAGACAGAAAGAGGGAGGGAGAGAGATCCGGCGACAGACGGCTAATCCGGAGACTCGAGTTTTCATTTTGCTAATGGCTCTAGGCTCCTTCCGTAAGTCACGTGACCCTGACTCCTCTCTCTCTCTCTCTCTCTCTCTCTCTCTCCCTCTCTCTCTCACTCTCTCTCTCTCTCTCTCTCTCTCTCTCTCTCTCTCTCTCTCTCTCTCTCTCTCTCTCTCTCTCTCTCTCTCTCTCTCTCCCTCTCTCCCTCTCCCTCCCTCAGCCTATCTAGTTTTCATGTTTGACCTTTGACCTTTGTTGGAGGTGTGAAAGCCAGCGGAAAGGGAGGGAGAAGCGCAGAGGAAAGATGTGCATATGTGTGTGTGCGTGTGCTTATCCGTGTACGTGTGTGTTTGTGTGTGTATGTTTGTGTGTGTGTGTGTGTTTGTTTGTTTGTGTATGTGTGTACGTGTGTGTTTGTGTGTGTATGTTTGTGTGTGTGTGTGTGTTTGTTTGTTTGTGTATGTGTGTGTGTGTGTGTGTGTTTGTCTGTCTGTCTGTCTGTCTGTCTGTCTGTCTGTCTGTCTGTAGGAGGTACGTACTTGGTTATGGGAAATGTGTATATATAGTTATATTCGGTATAAGGGAAAGAAAAGAAGCGTTTGTGACTTTCTCATTTTTTTTCAAAAGAAATGGATAGAAGATAAAAAAAAATCCAAGACAGATTCCAACACTCTTGGAGGACCCTTATCCCCTTCTCGCTTTTTATCCCTTTTGGCTCTCCCATTCCCCTCCCTCTACCCTTCTCTCCCCACCCTGCCCTCACCCCACCGCTCCACCAACTCCCCTCCTTCTTTAGGTTAACTTCCCTCTCTATTTCCTCTCTCCTCTCTCTTCCCCTCCCTTCCCTCTTACCCACCATCCCTTGCCCATCACCCCTTACCCACCACTCCTTACCCACCAACCCTTACTCACTACCCCTTACCTACTACCCCTTGCCCGCCATCCCATACTCACTACCCCTTACCCATCACCCCCCTCACCCACCACCCCTTACCCACTACCCCCTTACCCATGTGTATGCGTCAGCTCTCGCCAAGACCTCCTCGCCTTTTAAACGCCAGAATGAATAAGATGATAAGAGATAAGATGGAGATAAGGTAGGCCTAACCCCTTCCCCGAAAGGTCCTGCCTGGCTTCCAGTTTAAGAATAATCTCGAAACACATCAGGGATGAGTGATATTGCGGGTGGGAGAGGGGTGGGGGAGGGGGAGGAATGGGGGAGGGGGTGGGGGTGGGAGTAGTGGGTGGGGTACTGGGTGTAGGAGAGGGGGTGGGGGTGGGAGTAGTGGGTGGGGTACTGGGTATAGGGGAGGGGGAGGGGTGGGGGTGGAATTGGGTTAGTGGATGGGGTACTGGGTGTTGGGGAGGGGTGGGGTAGGAGTAGGGGTGGGGACTGGGTGTAGTGGTGGGGGAAGGGGTATGGGTAGGAGTAGCGGGTGGGGTACTGGGTGTAGTGGTGGGCGGTGGGGTATGGGTAGGAGTAGTGGTTGGGGTACTGGGGGTAGTGGTGGGGGTTGGGTATTGGGTGTAGGGGTAGTGGCTGGGGTACTGGGTGTAGTGGTGAGGGGGTAGGGTAGGGTGTAGTGGTTGGGGTGCTGGGTGTAGTGGTGGGGAGTGGGGTATGGGTAGGGGTAGTGGCTGGGGTACTGGGTGTAGTGGTGGGGGAAGGGGTAGGGTTTAGGGGTAGTAGTTGGGGTGCTGGGTGTACTGGTGGGGAGTGGGGTATGGGTAAGGGGAGTGGCTGGGGTATT
>NC_091582.1:2910899-2915899 GCF_042767895.1 Penaeus vannamei
TAAACTTAAACTTCATCATCTTTATCATCTTCAACTTATCATCTCCATCATCATCATCATCATCATCATCATCGTCATCATTCTCTTCTTCCTGTTGCTCTTCCTTTTCCTCTTTTTCCTTTTCTTCTTCCTTTTTTTCTCTCTTCTCTGATTTCTTCTCTATCACTACTCTATCCACTCAGTTTTCCCTTGCGTTCTCTCTCCCTTGCCCTCTCATTTATTCCCGCGCCCTTTCCTGTCTATCCATCTGTCTACTATCAATTTCTATCTATCAATCTATCTATCTATGTCTTTCTGTCTATCTGTCTGTCTGTCTGTCTGTCTAGGCTATGTACCTATGTATGTATGTATGAATGTATATCTATCTATTTATCTATTTATCTATTTACTATTATTTTTTTTATATATCTATCTATATACTTCTGCATTTACGATGGTTATATGTATATTTGTCTATATTTAAATATGTATTCCTTCACATTCATATATGCATGGCGTATATAGGCATATGTTTATCTCTATTTTTCTTTTTCTTTTCTTTTCTTTTTTTTGCTTTTGTTTGTATTATTCTCGCAAAAGACTCCGCATGCTTGGCTCGATAGCCCCCCCCCCCCTCGCCATCCTAGCATGATCAGCAATTGCATCCTTGGCCCTGACGTTCCTCCTGCACAGGGACGAGAAACGTTCGTGTTGCACTCTGTTGCAGCTTCGTTCTGATGTCTTTATTCCCATTTCGTCTCTTTTCGTATTTGTGTATTTTTTTTCTCGTTTTCGCTTTCTTTCGTCTTGCATTTCGTTGCAGCTTCGTGTTGATATTTTATTCCTATTTCGTCTCATTTCGTATTTGTGTATTTTTTTCTCGTTTTCGCTTTCTTTCGTCTTGCATTTCGTTGCAGGTTCGTTTTGATGTCTTTATTCCCATTTCGTCTCTTTTCGTATTTGTGTATTTTTTTTCTCGTTTTCTCTTTCTTTCGTCTTGCATTTCGTTGCAGGTTCGTTTTGATTTTATTTTATTCTCGTTTCGTTTTTGTTTTCGGTTTTATGCATTTTCATTTCTTTCGTTTTATATCGTCTATCTCTTGTTGTTATTGTTCTTTTTCATAGGGGGTAAGATTTGTATTTTTTCTGCATTTCTTGTTTTGGTGTTGTTTATATTATGAAGAAGTATTTATATATTTTTTCTCTTCTTCTCTGCAGGTAAGATGCTGAAGGGGGAACGGCAGATGCTGGACGCTCGAGATGCTGTGATGATTCTGGTGTGAGTTGGTGAATTTTATTTTTGTTTACTTGTTTTCTTTTCATTTTGTACTGATTTCTCTTACATCTTATTATTTTTTGTATTTTTTTTTTATAGTTTCTTTGTATTTATTTAGCTTTTAGATATGTACGTTTCTTACCTTATTTGGGAAATGGAGATCCTTGAGGGAAGATCGGGAAGTCTTCTAATACATTTCCGGGTCACGTTTTAAGCGTCAGTTGACCTGGCCTGACCTCTCCCCCTCACCGTCCCCCCCCCCTCCCCCTCCTATTCTCCCTCTCCCTTGTCAGCCGTGTCTGCCAACCCACTCGGTCCGCTGACACCGGCTCTCTGACTCCTTCCACCCGCCAAGGTCACAGCGGGGCGCGCGGAGAGGTGTGGCGGCGTTGGTGGCAGGTGGAAGAGGTGGCGGTGGATATGATGGTGGTGGATTTGGCGGTGGTGGAAGAGGTGGAGGTGGATTTGATGGTGGTGGAAGAGGTGGCGGTGGCAGGTGGAAGAGGTGGAGGTGGATATGATGGCGGTGGAAGAGGTGGAAGAGTTGGCGGTGGCAGGTGGATAGTTGGAGTTGGATTTGATGGCGGTGGAAGAGGTGGCGGTGGCAGGTGGATAGTTGGAGGTGGATTTGATGGCGGTGGAAGAGTGTGGCGGTGGATATGATGGTGGTGGAAGAGTTGGAGGTGGCAGGTGGATAGTTGGAGTTGGAATCGATGGCGGTGGAAGAGGTGGCGGTGGATATGATGGTAGTGGAAGTGGTGGCAGTGGATTTGGCGGTGGTGGAAGAGGTGGAGGTGGATTTGATGGTGTGGGAATTGGTTAGTGTTTGCAACAATGTGGTCGAGTTGAGAAGACATGATCTATGTTGGCAGATGATATAGTTTCGAGTGGAGAGAGTACACAGGTGTTGGCAGCAGCGTTTGAGGATTGGAAGTTTCTGATCTAAGATGGCAGATGCCGGTGGTTTTGTTGGTAGAATTAACATGTTTTGATAGCGGGGAACTGGGCCTGGAAGTGGTCAATGGTCAGTGGTTGATTCATTGTTGCAAGAGTCAGTTGCAGTGTTGGAAGACCAAATGTTGGCAGCAGCGTTAAGGACTTCGAAGTGCTATGTGGTTGAACCATATTGATAGATAGTAATGGAAGTGCTGGGATTCCTAACAAGTGTTGGCAGCGGCTTTAGACAGTCAGTCCGTGGTGGCAGGTGCGGGTACGGACAAGTGTTGGCAGCGGCTTTAGACAGTCAGTCCGTGGTGGCAGATGCGGGTACGGACAAGTGTTGGCAGCAGCTTTAGATAGTCAGTCCGTGGTGGCAGGTGCGGGTACGGACAAGTGTTGGCAGCAGCTTTAGACAGTCAGTCCGTGGTGGCAGGTGCGGGTACGGACAAGTGTTGGCAGCAGCTTTAGATAGTCAGTCCGTGGTGGCAGGTGCGGGTACGGACAAGTGTGGACAGCAGCTTTAGACAGTCAGTCCGTGGTGGCAGATGCGGGTTCGGACAAGTGTGGACAGCAGCTTTAGACAGTCAGTCCGTGGTGGCAGGTGCGGGTACGGACAAGTGTTGGCAGCAGCTTTAGACAGTCAGTCCGTGGTGGCAGGTGCGGGTACGGACAAGTGTTGGCAGCAGCTTTAGATAGTCAGTCCGTGGTGGCAGGTGCGGGTACGGACAAGTGTGGACAGCAGCTTTAGACAGTCAGTCCGTGGTGGCAGATGCGGGTTCGGACAAGTGTTGGCAGCAGCTTTAGACAGTCAGTCCGTGGTGGCAGATGCGGATGCGGGCAAGTGTTGGCAGCAGCTTTAGATAGTCAGTCCGTGGTGGCAGGTGCGGGTACGGACAAGTGTTGGCAGCAGCTTTAGACAGTCAGTCCGTGGTGGCAGGTGCGGGTACGGACAAGTGTTGGCAGCAGTTGCAGAGTTAGTCAGGTCCGTGGTGGCAGGTGCGGGTACGGACAAGTGTGGGAGCAGCAGCCGCGCAGACAGTCAGTCCGTGGTGGTAGGTGCGGGTACTGGATAAGTGCGGACAGCAGCTTTAGACAATGGGGTCCGTGGTGGCAGGTGCGGGTTCGGACAAGTGTTGGCAGCAGCTTTAGACAGTCAGTCCGTGGTGGCAGATGCGGATGCGGGCAAGTGTTGGCAGCAGCTTTAGACAGTCAGTCCGTGGTGGCAGATGCGGATACGGACAAGTGTTGGCAGCGGCTTTAGACAGTCAGTCCGTGGTGGCAGATGCGGATACGGACAAGTGTTGGCAGCGGCTTTAGACAGTCAGTCCGTGGTGGCAGGTGCGGATACGGACAAGTGTTGGCAGCAGCTTTAGACAGTCAGTCCATGGTGGCAGATGCGGATACGGACAAGTGTTGGCAGCGGCTTTAGACAGTCAGTCCGTGGTGGCAGGTGCGGATACGGACAAGTGTTGGCAGCAGCTTTAGACAGTCAGTCCGTGGTGGCAGGTGCGGGTTCGGACAAGTGTTGGCAGCAGCTTTAGACAGTCAGTCCGTGGTGGCAGATGCGGATACGGACAAGTGTTGGCAGCAGCTTTAGACAGTCAGTCCGTGGTGGCAGGTGCGGGTTCGGACAAGTGTTGGCAGCAGCTTTAGACAGTCAGTCCGTGGTGGCAGATACGGATACGGACAAGTGTTGGCAGCGGCTTTAGATAGTCAGTCCGTGGTGGCAGATGCGGATACGGGCAAGTGTGGACAGCAGCTTTAGACAGTCAGTCCGTGGTGGCAGATGCGGATACGGACAAGTGTTGGCAGCAGCTTTAGACAGTCAGTCCGTGGTGGCAGATGCGGATACGGACAAGTGTTGGCAGCAGCTTTAGACAGTCATTCCTGGTGGCAGATGCGGATACGGACAAGTGTTGGCAGCAGCTTTAGACAGTCAGTCCGCGGTGGCAGATGCGGATGCGGACAAGTGTTGGCAGGAGGAGTGAGGTCGAGGGAGGCTGATCCGCGGTGACTTGGTTGGCAGAGAGACGGTGGTGATGACAGGTGTGATGGCGGGTGGCAGGTGTTGCCGATTCGCTTGATCGGCAGGTGCGGTGGCGATCACCTTTGATCTTATCTCTTGATAACGCTCTAATTTAACGTGGATGTTTACCATTTCCTTTCTCGGAGGAGGAGGGGGTGGTTAGGGGGGGAGGGGGAGCATGGGGGGAGGGGGAGGGAGGGGGGCTACTGAGCTTGAGACTCGGAAGAGAAACAAAGAAGAAGGTCGGTAAATGTTCGTGAGTGGCATAGACCGATAAAAAAGGAGGAATAAACGTGACGAGATTGGAAGCAAATAAATGAAGAAGAAACCGCAGAAGAAGAAGAGCAGGGAACAGGAGAAGAAATGCGATCCCGAAACCGCTTTTTGTGGCAGCTGTTTTTGTCGTTGTTTTATTTGTCCTCTGCATCCCCGCCAGGACGAATCCCAGAACGAGAGAAGAAGATAAGAACAAAAGAACAAATTAAAGCCCCGTAAAGACCTCTATTATACGAATCCCAGAACAAGAGAAGAGGAGAACAGAAGAACAAATTAAAGCCCCACTAAAGACCTCTATTATACGAATCCCAGGACAAGAGAAGAAGAGAACAGAAGAACAAATTAAAAGCCCCACTAAAGACCTCTATTATTATTATTTTTTCTGCTTTTTTAATTAACAAGAGAGGAAATTAAACCCCGTCAACAGCTTTTGATTATTTTATTTGTCGTTTATTTTTGTTCCGAATCCTTACGTCGTTGTCTCGGGGACGTGGGTTGTCCTCG
>NC_091582.1:2920899-2925245 GCF_042767895.1 Penaeus vannamei
CCACCGCGTACCAATACCACACAGTGCACCACTACCAATTGTAACACAGCCATGACGCGTGCACCATTACCATTTATACCCCGAGATACACAACCATAGCGCGCCATAAGGTCGTGGCTTGTTTGCGCCCAGCTCAGCGATGCGCACATATCTCCTGAGTAAATAGAAAAAATATGAGTAAACATCAGAGCAAAAATGAGATAAAGTTTTTGCTGTTGCTGCTGTTGCTGTAGCTGTTGTTGGCAGCTGTAACATCTTCGGCGGACTGTGTGACAGCCTTTACAGAGAGCAGCTTCAGAAGGCTCATGAAATAATGCCTGACGGAGGAGGACGGCGCGGCGGCTGTTGTCTCCCGAGGCTCCGGAGCGCGAGTCGGAGGCCCGTTGTTGTGGCTGATTTAGGGCTTCGCTTTTGCCTTCGTGAGTGAGTGAGTGAGTGAGTGAGTGAGTGAGTGAGTGAGTGAGTGAGTGAGTGAGTGAGTGAGTGAGTGAGTGAGTGAGTGAGTGAGTGAGTGAGTGAGTGAGTGAGTGAGTGAGTGAGTGAGTGAGTGAGTGAGTGAGTGAGTGAGTGAGTGAGTGAGTGAGTGAGTGAGTGAGTGAGTGAGCCGGCCCCTGATTTTACGTGGGGTATTTATTTTTGTTTGTTGTTGTTAAGTGTTGTGTCGTTTGTTTTTACTGTTGTTATGATTATTGTTTTTATTGTTTTCATTATTGTTGTTATTATACTTATTATTATTATTATTATTATTATTATTATTATTATTATTATTATTATATATATTTTTTATTATTATAATTATTACTGTTATTACTGTTATTATCATTATTATCATTATTAGTATCAATAATAGTAATAGTAATAGTAATAGTAGTAGTAGTAATAGTAGTAGCAGTAGCAACAGGCACACATACTACTGGCATTGTTACTGGTGCTGCTGCTATAACAACAAGAGCTACAACAGTGCCCCCACAATCATCCAACTCTATTCATTCATATAAAAAAAAGTCAAAACCTCAAGTCAAAAAAAGGAAAAATCTCTATTCATTCATATTTAAAAAAAATATCAAAACAACCTCAAGTCAAACACCGCCACAAAAAAAGAGAGAGAGAGAGAGAGAGAGAGAGAGAGAGAGAGAGAGAGAGAGAGAGAGAGAGAGAGAGAGAGAGAGAGAGAGAGAGAGAGAGAGAGAGAGAGAGCGAGAAAGAAAGAGAGCGAGAAAGAAAGAGAGAGAGAAAGAGAGAGAGAGAGAGAGAGAGAGAGAGAAAGAAAGAAAGAAAGAAGGAAGGAAGGGAGGAAGGAAGGAAGGAAGGAAGAAGGAAGGAAGGAAGGAAGGAAGGAAGGAAGGAAAGAAAGAAAGAAAGAAAGAAAGAAAGAAAGAAAGAAAGAAAGAAAGAAAGAAAGAAAGAAAGAAAGAAAGAAAGAAAGAAAGAAAGAGAGAGAGAGAGAGAGAGAGAGAGAGAGAGAGAGAAAGAAAGAGAGAAGAAAGAGAGAAGAAAGAGAGAAAGAAAGAAAGAAAGAAAAAAAAAAATCCCCTCCCGCTCACTGCTGCTGTTGTTAGCGGCTGTCGGGTCTGGGCGAGTGCGACTGCCGGCCTCTTGTCTTCGTAACAGATAAAAACGGAAGAAGTTCTGCGATTCTGCGACTCGGGGAAAACTTCTTGGTGAGACGCCCTGGTGGCTGTCTTGTGGCGGCCGTCGGGAGCTGCAGTGGGGGGGAGGGGAGGGGGAAAGGGGGGAGGGGAAGGGTGGGAGTGGGGGGTGGAAGGAAGGGGAAGAGGGGAGGGGTGGGGAGGGGGAGGGGGGAGGGGGTGGGAGAGGGGAGAGGAGAGGGGGAAGATGGGAGGGAGGTAAGAGGGGAGAGGAGGAGGGGGAAAGAGGGGAAGGGGGAGGGGAAGAGGGGAGGGGGAAGGGGGGAGGGGTAGAGTCAGCGTTTAGGGTCTTTTGTATTGGTATTTCTTTTTTTTTCGTTCTTTGAATGTTTAATTATATTAGTTATTGGTTTGCGTTTTATTTGTAGCATCGTATTTTATTTTCTTTCCTTGGCCTCTTATCTTTCTCTCTGTCTCTTTTTTTCTTTTCTTTTTTTTCCTTCATTTTCTTCTATTACGTTTTTCTTCTTCTTCTTCTTCTTCTTCTTCTTCTCCTTTTTCTTCTTCTTCTCCTCCTCTTCCCCTTCTTCTTCTTCTTTTTCTTTTTCTTCTCCTCCTCCTCCTCCTTCTCCCCCTCCTCCTCCTCCTCTTCCTTCCTCCCTCCTTTGCCCCCTCCCTCCCTCCTCCTCCTCCTCCTCTTTTCTTTCATCTTATTCCTCATCTTATTATTATTCCTCCTTTTCTTCTACGTCCTCTTCCTTTTCCTTCCTCCTCCTCCTCCTCTCCGCCGAAGAGAGCGACACTTAGGACACCGAGTGACAGCCGCTGCAACATCAGTGCAGGTTGATTTTGCATTGAGTCCATAGGTGTCATTTTTTATGATGTTTTAGCGTCATTGCAGCTTATTATTATTATTTTTTTTTTTTGCCTTGATTTATCGATCTATGTCGTTGTATTATGTTTTGTTTTGCAAAGTTCGTTATTCTGTTTTGTTATATCTTTGTTGGTATGGGTCATTATTTGTGATGATGATGGAAAAGAAAGTGATGATGTGACGTTGATGATGATTATGATGGTGATTAGTGATGGTGAGTCGAATATTGGCGATAGTGAGGTTTTTGATGGTGTAAATGGCGATGGTAGTAAAGATAATGGTAATGGCACCCTTTGCTATTATTACTAATGGTAGTGATGGTAATAATTATCATTGTAGTTAGAAGTGGTAACGATAGTGATTTTGGTAACAGTGATGATGCTGATGATGGTGACGGGTGATAAAGATATTGATAATGGTGATGGTGATGATAATGATGATGATAATGATAATGATACTGATGATGATAATGATAATGATGATGATAATGACAATGTTTATGATAATGATGGTGATGGTAATGATAATGATGATGTGATAATGTTTAGATATTAATGATGATGGTGATGATAATGATGATAGTAATGATGATAGTGATAAAATATGATCCTAATACTAATGATGATAGTGATAGCGACACGAAGAAATGCGTCACATAGTGTCACTCCGTCGCTGCTCTTTTGTCAAAAAAAAAAAAAACTAAATTAAAAACTGAATAAATAAACAGGCAAATAGAAACGAGCAGTTGACGAAAAATGATGAAAATCTGCATAAGATATGAGCGGGCGACGACGGCGTTAGGCCTACATTGCCCCGCCTTTGATGAAATCTTGATGAAATCTTGATGAAATCTTTATGAAATCCTCCGCCGGGAACAATCGGAGGGAATCGCTCCTCTTCGGGTAAATGTTGACGGAAGTGTGTGACGTCGGCCGTCGCCATAGGCCTACGTCCGCCGCTGGGATGACGGGAGGATGCGAGCGAGATCGACGGGAGAGGAGGGGGGGGGGTGCGGTGCGGGTGTGTTTGTCTGGGCGTGTGTGGTGGCGTTTTTCTCTCGTCTTTGTCGTTTTTTTTTTAATCTTTATCCTTATTGTTCTCTTGGTCGTTCACTCGTTCTTCTCTGGGTTTTATTGTTTTTATTCTTGTTATATTTTTTTCTGGTTCTTCTTCGTCTGCGTTGGTTTTCTTTTTTATTCTTTTTTTAATCCTTGTTTTTCCCGTCGTTTGCTTCCTCCTCTCCCCCTCCTCCTCGTGTATCCCGCTTCCTATACCTACATTCGTTTTCGAGGAACTGCCCTTCTCCTTTCTAATTTCCCTCCTTCCTCTTTTTATCTTTTCCGTCTCTTCCCCTCTCTTCCTTCCCTTGCCTCTCCCCCTTTTCGCCCTGTTCCTCTCCCTCCAACGCGTTTCCACCTTCCCTCTTTGCTTCCCTTTGCTTCCTCCCCCTTGGCCTCCCCCCCCTCGTCCCTGACCTTTCCTCGCTTTCCTACCCTTTCCTATCCCTTCTCGGCCACCATCCCCACCCCACCTCACCCCCACCACCACCTCCACCCCCACCACCACCCCAGCCCCACCTTCCTCAACACAACACCCCTACCCCTACCCCCACTCCCACCCTACCCCTACCCCCCACCCTCCCACCCCCACCCCACCCTACCCTACCCCCACCCCCACCCCTGTACCCCCACCCCACCCTACCCTACCCCACCCCCCACCCCCACTCTCACCCCCACCTCCAGGAAGAGCATCTCTCCGGGAAACTTGCGAACTGCTGCAGGAATCTAATTTATGTGACACGCGGGCGACTTTGAGCGGCGCCTCCATCCCTCGCTTCCTTCCCTTTCCATTCCTCCCTTTATTCCTTTCCCTCCCCCTTTTTT
>NC_091582.1:2925745-2933245 GCF_042767895.1 Penaeus vannamei
GTTCGCACGCTCTTAAGGGTATCAAGTACTCTTACAGCAGCGTTGGAACCCAACTGGGTAGCATTTGTGACGCGGGGTGGAGTTGCCAGCGAGAGAGGAAGAGGAAGAGAGGAGAGGAAGGCGGGAGTTACTGAGCATTCATGAGGTGTGGGAAGAGAGGAGGCTGGCTGCCTTGTTTTGGGGTTTTGGTGTAATTGTTTTTTGTTTTTGTTTTGAGGGGGTTTTGCTTACGTCTGTTGCTTCGCTTGTGGACACGAGTAAACTTAGATATCTAGATTTTTATTTTTAGTTCATCATAAACAAATAAGATGTTAAAATATATCAATAATTCAGTATAATGTGGAAACTGGTATCAATAATGATTAACTCCATAACCAAAAAAATGTGATTCATTAAGTGACAAGTATTGAAAATATATATATATATTTTTTTAGGTATTTTCCTTGTTCTTCTTTCTGATATTCGTTTTATAATACATGCTGATAGCAATAATAGAAATAATAATAGACACGATGACAATCTCTTTAGGGGGCTTCATGTCTCTGTCTACTTCCAAAATGAAATCCTGTCTCGTCACACATATCATG
The DNA here is from genome assembly GCF_042767895.1 of Penaeus vannamei. Classification (NCBI taxonomy): domain Eukaryota; kingdom Metazoa; phylum Arthropoda; class Malacostraca; order Decapoda; family Penaeidae; genus Penaeus; species Penaeus vannamei. The sequence continues at coordinate 2,926,333 of NC_091582.1, forward strand.
TTAATCTTTTCAATTGGTCATTCATTCTTTCTCGCGGATTCCCACCAAACGATGATCTGGGAGAATTTTTTTTCATATTCCAATAAAACAATCGTTTTGTTACAATTTCGTGCTATTTTCCTTTCATGCAGATGTTTTTGCTATTACGTATTTTTATGCGAAGTAATGTACAAGTTCGAAAAAAGTACAGATAATACTTTTTATGCTCTATCCTGATAAATAAACGGTCGACATTACGACAACGGATCCGAACACGTGACCATTACCTTCCCCTACGACAGCGGATCCGAACACTTGTCCCATTACCTTACCCTACGACAGCGGATCCGAACACTTGTCCCATTACCTTATTCTACGACAGCGGATCCGAACACTTGTCCCATTACCTTACCCTCCAACAGCGGATCCGAACACTTGTCCCTTTACCTTACCCTCCAACAGCGGATCCGAACACTTGTCCCATTACCTTACCCTGCGACAGCGGATCCGAACACTTGTCCCATTACCTTACCCTCCAACAGCGGATCCGAACACTTGTCCCATTACCTTACCCTCCAACAGCGGATCCGAACACTTGTCCCATTTACCTTACCCTCCGACAGCGGATCCGAACACTTGTCCCATTACCTTACCCTCCAACAGCGGATCCGAACACTTGTCCCATTACCTTACCCTCCAACAGCGGATCCGAACACTTGTCCCTTTACCTTACCCTCCAACAGCGGATCCGAACACTTGTCCCATTACCTTACCCTGCGACAGCGGATCCGAACACTTGTCCCATTACCTTACCCTCCAACAGCGGATCCGAACACTTGTCCCTTTACCTTACCCTCCAACAGCGGATCCGAACACTTGTCCCATTACCTTACCCTCCAACAGCGGATCCGAACACTTGTCCCTTTACCTTACCCTCCAACAGCGGATCCGAACACTTGTCCCATTTACCTTACCCTCCGACAGCGGATCCGAACACTTGTCCCATTACCTTACCCTACGCCAGCGGATCCGAACACTTGTCCCATTACCTTACCCTACGACAGCGGATCCGAACACTTGTCCCATTACCTTACCCTCCAACAGCGGATCCGAACACTTGTCCCATTTACCTTACCCAACGACAGCGGATCCGAACACTTGTCCCATTACCTTACCCTACGCCAGCGGATCCGAACACTTGTCCCATTACCTTACCCTACGCCAGCGGATCCGAACACTTGTCCCATTACCTTACCCTACGACAGCGGATCCGAACACTTGTCCCATTACCTTACCCTCCAACAGCGGATCCGAACACTTGTCCCATTTACCTTACCCTCCAACAGCGGATCCGAACACTTGTCCCATTTACCTTATTCTATGACAGCGGATCCGAACACTTGTCCCATTACCTTACCCTACGACAGCGGATCCGAACACTTGTCCCTTTACCTTACCCTCCGACAGCGGATCCGAACACTTGTCCCATTACCTTACCCTTCGACAGCGGATCCGAACACTTGCCCCATTACTTTACCTACGGCAGCAGATCCGAACACTTGTCCCTTTACCTTATTCTATGACAGCGGATCCGAACACTTGTCCCATTTACCTTACCCTACGGCAGCGGATCCGAACACTTGTCCCATTACCTTATTCTACGACAGCGGATCCGAACACTTGTCAGACAGCGGATCCGAACACTTGTCCCATTACCTTACCCTCCGACAGCGGATCCGAACACTTGTCCCATTACCTTACCCTCCGACAGCGGATCCGAACACTTGTCCCATTACCTTACCCTCCGACAGCGGATCCGAACACTTGTCCCATTACCTTACCCTCCGACAGCGGATCCGAACACTTGTCCCATTACCTTACCCTACGACAGCGGATCCGAACACTTGTCCCATTACCTTACCCTCCAACAGCGGATCCGAACACTTGTCCCATTACCTTACCCTCCGACAGCGGATCCGAACACTTGTCCCATTACCTTACCCTTCGACAGTGGATCCGAACACTTGTCCCATTTACCTTACCCTACGACAGTGGATCCGAACACTTGTCAGACAGCGGATCCGAACACTTGTCCCATTTACCTTACCCTGCGACAGCGGATCCGAACACTTGTCAGACAGCGGATCCGAACACTTGTCCCATTTACCTTACCCAACGACAGCGGATCCGAACACTTGTCCCATTACCTTACTCTACGACAGCGGATCCGAACACTTGTCCCATTACCTTACCCTCCGACAGCGGATCCGAACACTTGTCCCATTACCTTACCCTACGACAGCGGATCCGAACACTTGTCCCATTACCTTACCCTCCAACAGCGGATCCGAACACTTGTCCCATTACCTTACCCTCCAACAGCGGATCCGAACACTTGTCCCATTTACCTTACCCTACGACAGCGGATCCGAACACTTGTCCCATTACCTTACCCTCCAACAGCGGATCCGAACACTTGTCCCATTACCTTACCCTCCAACAGCGGATCCGAACACTTGTCCCATTACCTTACCCTACGACAGCGGATCCGAACACTTGTCCCTTTACCTTTCCCTACGACAGCGGATCCGAACACTTGTCCCATTACCTTACCCTTCGACAGCGGATCCGAACACTTGTCCCATTGCCTTACCCTAAGACAACGGATCCGAACACTTGTTCCATTTACCTTACCCTACGACAGCGGATCCGAACACTTGTCCCATTACCTTACCCTTCGACAGCGGATCCGAACACTTGTCCCATTACCTTACCCTACGACAGCGGATCCGAACACTTGTCCCATTACCTTTCCCTATGACAGCGGATCCGAACACTTGTCCCATTTACCTTACCCTACGACAGCGGATCCGAACACTTGTCCCATTACCTTACCCTACGACAGCGGATCCGAACACTTGTCCCATTACCTTAACCTACGCCAGCGGATCCGAACACTTGTCCCATTACCTTACCCTACGCCAGCGGATCCGAACACTTGTCCCATTACCTTACCCTACGCCAGCGGATCCGAACACTTGTCCCATTACCTTACCCTCCAACAGCGGATCCGAACACTTGTCCCATTACCTTACCCTCCGACAGCGGATCCGAACACTTGTCCCATTACCTTACCCTCCGACAGCGGATCCGAACACTTGTCCCTTTACCTTACCTGCGACAGCGGATCCGAACACTTGTCCCATTACCTTACCTGCGACAGCGTATCCGAACACTTGTCCCATTACCTTACCCTCCGACAGCGGATCCGAACACTTGTCCCATTACCTTACCTGCGACAGCGGATCCGAACACTTGTCCCATTACCTTACCTGCGGCAGCGGATCCGAACACTTGTCCCATTACCTTACCCTACGACAGCGGATTCGAACACTTGTCCCATTACCTTATTCTACGACAGCGGATCCGAACACTTGTCCCATTACCTTATTCTACGACAGCGGATTCGAACACTTGTCCCATTACCTTATTCTACGACAGCGGATCCGAACACTTGTCCCATTACCTTACCCTACGACAACGGAATCGAACACTTGTCCCATTACCTTACCCTCCAACAGCGGATCCGAACACTTGTCCCATTTACCTCACCCAACGACAGCGGATCCGAACACTTGTCCCATTACCTTACCCTACGACAACGGAATCGAACACTTGTCCCATTACCTTACCCTTCGACAGCGGATCTGAACACGTGTCCCATTACCTTACCCTACGACAGCGGATCCGAACACTTGTCCCATTTACCTTACCCTACGACAGCGGATCCGAACACTTGTCCCATTACCTTACCCTTCGACAGCGGATCCGAACACTTGTCCCATTACCTTACCCTACGGCAGCGGATCCGAACACTTGTCCCTTTACCTTACCCAACGACAACGGATCCGAACGCTTGTCCCATTACCTTACCTTACGGCAGCGGATCCGAACACTTGTCCCTTTACCTTACCCAACGACAACGGATCCGAACACTTGTCCCATTACCTTACCCTGCGACAGCGGATCCGAACACTTGTCCCATTACCTTACCCTGCGACAGCGGATCCGAACACTTGTCCCTTTACCTTACCCAACGACAAGGGATCCGAACACTTGTCCCATTACCTTACCCTGCGACAGCGGATCCGAACACTTGTCCCATTACCTTACCCTACGGCAGCGGATCCGAACACTTGCCCCATTTACCTTACCCTGCGACAGCGGATCCGAACACTTGTCCCATTACCTTACCCTACGACAAGGGATCCGAACACTTGTCCCATTACCTTACCCTGCGACAGCGGATCCGAACGCTTGTCCCATTACCTTACCCTACGGCAGCGGATCCGAACACTTGTCCCATTTACCTTACCCTGCGACAGCGGATCCGAACACTTGTCCCATTACCTTACCCTACGACAAGGGATCCGAACACTTGTCCCATTACCTTACCCTGCGACAGCGGATCCGAACACTTGTCCCATTACCTTACCCTACGGCAGCGGATCCGAACACTTGCCCCATTTACCTTACCCTGCGACAGCGGATCCGAACACTTGTCCCATTTACCTTACCCTGCGACAGCGGATCCGAACACTTGTCCCATTTACCTTACCCTAGGACAGCGGATCCGAACACTTGTCCCATTTACCTTACCCTGCGACAGCGGATCCGAACACTTGTCCCATTTACCTTAACCTACGACAGCGGATCCGAACACTTGTCCCATTTACCTTAACCTACGACAGCGGATCCGAACACTTGTCCCATTTACCTTACCCTGCGACAGCGGATCCGAACACTTGTCCCATTTACCTTACCCTGCGACAGCGGATCCGAACACTTGTCCCATTTACCTTACCCTAGGACAGCGGATCCGAACACTTGTCCCATTTACCTTACCCTAGGACAGCGGATCCGAACACTTGTCCCATTTACCTTACCCTGCGACAGCGGATCCGAACACTTGTCCCATTTACCTTACCCTACGACAGCGGATCCGAACACTTGTCCCATTACCTTAACCTACGACAGCGGATCCGAACACTTGTCCCATTTACCTTCCCCTACGACAGCGGATCCGAACACTTGTCCCATTACCTTACCCTGCGACAGCGGATCCGAACACTTGTCCCATTTACCTTAACCTACGACAGCGGATCCGAACACTTGTCCCATTACCTTACCCTACGACAGCGGATCCGAACACTTGTCCCATTTACCTTTCCTTGCTTGCTTTTAAATGTCTTGGCTTTGGACGTACTAAGTATCAATGAAAGAAGATAGCGTGAATTAATTATATTTATACATCTATAGTGAATTATATCAAACAACATGAGTGTTTTTTAACATTACAAATAGCTCTTTTTTCGTTAACAAGCTCGTTCTCTATCTTCTGTCTACCGTTTGCTTGTGTCATTGTCACTTTCATCAGAGAATTAAAAAAGAAAGATTGACTGAACATGACATGGATCTATTATATTTGTCGACATTAAGTACTGTTTACTTTTCTTCTCAATAACACTATGAATCATTAAACACTGATATTAAATCGTCCAGTAAGGTTTTTCGTCCGTATCTGTTGCATGCAAGACAAACATCAAGAATATGCAACATTTTTGTATGATCCAGGCGTATGTTGCTTTTGAGAAGTGAAAATATCTTCGCTTTTTGAGACGAGAATGAGTGAGTTGCCAGTTAATGATCTATAAAATGAAAGTTTATGATATCACCTCTCACTGAAACTATTGATTAATTAGTTTTCATGAAAATTGAATAGAAAGAGTAGCATATTTTGGTGAATTAGCTTTAAATCGACCATCGGAGCTCTAACAGTGAAAAAATATTGAATATCTTACGGCACTTTCTGAGTCCTGAGTTTCCTCGTAAATTTCTGTTTTGATTAGCACTTACTCGCCGCCGGCCGCAGATCGTGAATCCTCTTATTATGATAGAATTTAGGCCTCTTCGTTGCATTTTTTGTACTTTGCAACACGAAAAAGGGAAAGAGAGAGGCTGAAAAGAAGGACAAAGAGAGAAATGAGAAAGAGTGAGCGAGAGGATCGTGCAGAAAATGGTGTTGGAAAATCTATGGCTGTTTCGACGAGACTGGGTTTGAAAGGATAACAATGTGACGAAACTTTGTTTGCATTGCCAGTGCTTGAAACCAGAAATGTTTTGATAAGCTTTATATTGGCTGATGATTGATATAATCCAGGACATGGTACGGATTATCCTACAGGTAGCGATAGTGTTTGTGAAAGAAATTATGGGACAATTCAGGGATAATCCTGCTGGGAGTGAGAAGGCAGTGACACCGGAACAAGGGACTGGATTGTTCAGTGATGAAGAGATAATTAGGCTGTTGATGGTGATAGAGATGGTGCCGGGAATGTGAAAGTAGAAAAAAAAATCACGTGACCTTCCGCCATTGGCAAAGGAGAAAGATGTTGCCCTTTTAGGTAAGTGTTATAACAATGCTTGGTAGAAAACTATACATTTATCTAATTATTATTTTTATTATTCATTTATCATTATTATAATACGTGGTAGAATACTATATATTTATTCATTTATTATTTTTTCTATTTTATTTATTTATTATCCTTTTTTGCGCATTACAGCGTAACTGCTTAATTGCTTTATATTGCCATTGTTCAAAGACAAAAAAGGAAAAAAGTGCCCAATGGTCCCATGCCTTTGCTCGACACCCTCTCTCCCCTTTTAACTTTATCAAAGCCCAACCTCTCAGCCCGTTCTTTGCTTCTTGTGATGAACCTAATTTCGTCTTATTGTTTGAAATCTGACACATCCTTCCCACTGGAAGATAAAGCAGGGCATTCCTGTGCGTAAGATTTTTATTTTTAGTTTAAGAAAATGTAGGCCTATAAGGTTCTGATTAGGGATTTTCTCTTTCATGAGTGTTCGTTTC
>NC_091582.1:2965745-2968245 GCF_042767895.1 Penaeus vannamei
GGGCGGGCGGTGAGGCCAGACGCTCATAAACCGCTCCAGACCAGCTTGGGGGAGACAGGGACATTTCGCACACCCGTTAGCCCAGGGGGGGGGAGAGGGCGGGGAAGGTTGGGCAGGGTGCGAGGAGAGAGAGAGAGACAGAGAATATGGGGGAAGGGAGAGAAAGAGAGAGAGAAACACATAACAGGGGGAAAGAGGGAGAGAGAGAGAACAGGGGGAGGAGAGAGAGAGAGAGAGCAGGGGGAAAGAGAGAGAGAGAGAGAGAACAGGGAAAGAGAGAGAGAGAGAGATAGCGGGAAAGAGAGAGAGAGAGAGTGAATAGAGGGGAAGAGAGGGAGAGATATAGAGGAATGCGGTAAGGGAGGAGAGAGGGAGTAAATATGAGGGGAAGGAGAAGAGAGGGAGTAAATGAGGAAGGGAGAAAGAGAATGCGGGAGGACGGGAAATATGAGTGAATATGAGGTTAGGGAGAGAGAGGAGGGAAAGAAAGAGTATGGAGGAAGGGAAGGAGAGAAAATTATGAAAGAGAGATATGAGGTAATGAGACAGAGAGACAAAAGGAGAGAGAGAAACACCAGATATGCCTGCGTATATGTGCGAGATAGAGGAGAGAAAGAGAAAGAGTGAAAGAGAGAGAGAGAGAGAAAGAGAGATTGAGTGAGACAGAGAGAGAGAAACACCAGATATGCCTGCGTATGTGTGTGAGATAGAGGAGAGAAAGAGAAAGAGTGAAAGAGAGAGAGAGAGAAAGAGATTGAGTGAGACAGAGAGAGAAACACCAGATATGTGTGCGTATGTGTGTGAGATAGAGGAGAGAAAGAGAAAGAGAGAGAGAGAGAAAGAGAGATTGAGTGAGACAGAGAGAGAAACACCAGATATGTGTGCGAGATAGAGGAGAGAAAGAGAAAGAGTGAAAGAGAGAGCGAAAGAGATTGAATGAGACAGAGAGAGAAACACCAGATATGCCTGCGTATGTGTGTGAGATAGAGGAGAGAAAGAGAAAGAGAGAGAGAGAGAGAGAGAGAGAAAGAGAGATTGAGTGAGACAGAGAGAGAAACACCAGATATGCCTGCGTATGTGTGTGAGATAGAGGAGAGAAAGAGAATGAGTGAAAGAGAGAGAGAGAGAAAGAGAGAAAGAGTGAGAGAGAGAGAGAGAAAGAGAGATTGAGTGAGACAGAGAGAGAAACACCAGATATGCGTGCGTATGTGTGTGAGATAATAGAGTCCGTGCTGTATAGCGTGTGCGAGCACTTGAATCAGTTTCCCCTTCAACTTAATCACCACTTCCGTCTAGATAATCCATCTGTGTGTTAATTTCATAGCTGTTGCCACAGTCGTATGGATATGTTTGTTTTTTTCTTCATTATTAGTCTTATCCTTTTATCCCAAAGCCATTAACGGAAGGGGAAACAAACGCAAATAAAAGACTAGAGGTGATTTGAAGTCACTTAAGTAATTGCTGAAATTAAGGAGGGTGGGAGAGCACGAAGACGATTTTAATTGTTGTTTATGTTGTTGTTGCCAGGGACTTCGTTGTTATTTGTGTGATAAATCTCCTAATATTTCTGTTGTCTTTTCTTTGTTATGTCCTCCCGTCCGCCCATCATCTCTCTCTCTCTCTATTTCTAATTTTTTTCGCTCTGTGTTATAATTTTCATTATATTTTGTTATTTTTGATTATTATTATTATTAATAATAATTATCATTGTCATTACTATCATTAATGACAATATTTGTATAAGTTTTATCATTATTATTATTTCTTATTATTACTATAACTACTACTAATAAGCTGTTTTCATCATTTTGTTTGTATTATGGTTTATGATAATGGTGATAATGATGATAGTTGTAATAAAGATTATAATGCTAATAATCATAAAAAATAATTATTATTGTTGTTATTTTTGTTGTAGTAGTAGTAATAATAATAATGATAATAATAGTAATAATAATAACTATGATAGAATTGAAAATTATCATTATCATCATTATCATTATTACCTTTATTACTATTATTATTACCATTTTTATTATCATCATCATCATCATCATTATGGTTATTACTGTTGTCATCATTATTATTATAATTACCATCATTATTATATCATTATCATTATTATCGTCATTATCATTATCATGATTGCTGTTATTAGTATATGTATGATCATAATCATTAACACTATCAATTATCACTTTTAACAATTCTACCATTGACTGTCATGGACCTACCTGTCAAGGGAAACGAAATGAGGTCAAAATAAGTAATTGAACTTTGAAACTTGAAGTGTGTCACCATCTGGCCGTATGCGATAGGCAGTTAACTAACAGGAGGTGGTGACGATAAGGGTCATAATTGTACTGGGATTTTAGGAAATTTTGTCTCGTGGCAACCTTTTGCTGTTGCCATTCGGGGAGCAGTGTTTAAGACTCACAGGGGTGGGGGGTGGGGGTGAGAACGTGGGCGAGGGGGAAAAAAGTATTTTTATCTCCCTCTC
>NC_091582.1:2973245-2978245 GCF_042767895.1 Penaeus vannamei
AGGCTCGGTCTGAGTCTCTTCAACGAATGGGGGAACAGAGAGACAGAGAGGTAGGGATAGTAGGAGAGAGAGAGAGAGAGAGAGAGAGAGAGAGAGAGAGAGAGAGAGAGAGAAAGGCAGAGGTATAGGCTGACAGAGAGGCCTGGGAGATAGTGGGCTTGAAGAGCAAGAGATTGGAGTGAGAGAGAGAGAGAGAGAGAGAGAGAATAAAAAGGACAAAGATAAATGTATAATTCATGTTTCATTTAGAGAGAGAGAGAGTCAGAGAGAGAGAGGAGGGAGAGAGGGTTTGAAAACAGCGATTAAACCACTTCTCGTGATAAGGTGCCTTGTTTACATTGCTGGCCCCAAGTAAAGCGCAAAAAGAGCCAATATCACAGCAAGATGTTGTAGAAGCAGAGAAGGAAACAACAAAATTGTAAGAATATAAACACATTTATTTACCGATAAAAAATACATAGTTTATAGGTATATCTACATGTGTGTGTGTGTGTGTGTGTGTGTATGACTTACATAGTAAGATAAACAGAGGATCCGAAGGAAAATCAGTGTTATGAGAGAGAGAGAGAGAGAGAAGACGAGGCGAGGAGGGGAAGAGGGGAAGACCGAGGCAAACGGGGAAGCGAGTATATAAACAGACCAAACGAGAAGCGAGGAAAAAGGCCATGTGCATCCTCTGGCCGGCGTGAGCGAGTGTAAGAAAGGCCATTTCATCAGGCCAGCGCGGACGCCAAGGGTCATCCGGTTAAGACGGCCGGAGGCGGGGGCGGACCTCACACTTTTTTCGTATATTTTGTGTTTAGCGAAATTCACGGAAAGGGAAACAGACTGGGGTTTCGGATAGGGTTAAAGGGGATATTTATCCTGTTACACGGACACGGACCAGAGTTCCATCTGTTGCCTAACGAGATGAAGGAATAATATGAAGGGTGAATTTCAAGACACTAAAGAAAGAAAATATTGATGGAATATTGTTTTCGTGTATTTTGTGTTTAGCGAAATTCACGTAAAGGGAAACAGACTGGGGTTTCGGATAGGGTTAAAGGGGATATTTAGCCAGTTACACGGACCAGAGTGCCATCTGTTGCCTAACGAGGTGAAGGAATAATATGTAGGGTGAATTTTAAACCACTAAAGAAAGAGAATATTGATGGAATATTGTTAAGTTGCCACATAAGTTGTTACATGGGCCTTATAACTTGATTATGCATATGAATCATAAACTTTAATGCGAGTTGTAGTGATTATGTGAGACACTAAGAGAGCAAGCAAAGGCAAATCAAGATAATAAAAAATGCGAATTTACTATATGCATGACGTCACAAAAAGGCATGCAGTTCAGTTATAATTGAGGTAGTTATCTTAAAAATGTTAGTATTGGTAATTATTTTTTTTGGGATATTGATAGAATTATTATTAATATTATCCTCGCCTTCATTATCATCATATTTTTGTTGTTGGCTATTGATATAACTGTCGTTATTATTTTTTTATATCATTATTATTGTTATCATTATCACTGTTATCACCATTTTTATTATAATTGTTGTTGTGGTTGTTGGCTATTATCATTATTGCTGTTGAAATTTTATTTTTGTTCTTATTGTGGTTACTATTATCAATTTTATTATTGGTTTTTGCTATTATCATTATTGCTGTTGCTATTTTGTTATTGTAGCTGTTATTGTTAATTTTTGTTATCATTATTATCCATCAATATTATTAATATCACTATTATTATTAATATCATGATCAGCATTATCATTATTATCATCATCATCATCATCATCACCACTGATACTGGTATTATCATTATTACAATTATTGTTATTTTCATACTACCATTTTTACCTTGATGGGAATGTGATAATGATGATAGTAAAATCATGATAAAGTAAACTTCTGACATGATGAAGATAATGAAAGTGAAAATGATGATAGTGCCATTTAAGATATTAGTAATATCGTTGGTAATAGGAATAGCAATGATAAGTGTAAAAATTGCATGAATGGTAAAAGGAATAGTGATAGGCATAGTATAAGTTATAATAACAATGGTGAGAGATACGCTTTGTGGATTATTATCCTAATGATAACGAAAGGAAGAAAATGATAACAAGGAAAGTAAGATATACTTGAAAATTGAACAGCAAGAAGCTAAAAGTATCAGAACGCCTTTTCTGAAGCAAATTACTATGGAGCAAAGTGAGAAAGTCATTAATTAGTAAGACTATTAACTCAATTAACTGGCGGAGGAGTACACAAAGGATAAGCGCAGAAGGGGGGATTTTTATAAGGTAATTGGAGTGAACAGGGATAAGAATAGATTGGAACTGAAAATGGAAGAGGAAAATGTTATATAATAAGGAAAAAGTATTTTTTTAAAATGAAAGGGGAAGCACTCACGGGTACGAATTTGTAAGAGAAAAGAAAAAAAATATGTTATCATTTCTGGATGATTACATGTATTTCAAAAATCATTATTATTATGCATTTTGATATACTCAATTGTATAAGAATGCAAAGTAGGTGGTTGATATATTTTCACAGAGTCAAAGAACAAGGACAAGAAAGTTATATTTTCCGTCCATTTTAACTAAGGAAAGGGTATGGTTGAAGTGCTTTTGTATTAGAATGTGCCAGATAGATTTTTTTCTTAGATATTAAAAAGATTCAGGTATTCTTCCATGACTTTATATTCCGTTAAAAAAGAAAAAAAAAAAAAGAAAAAAAAAGTTATTAGTTGCTGATAACAAAATTAAGTTTGGTACAGATACTGATCGATGTGGATTGGAAGTTCAAAGTCAGTCGACAAATACCTCAGCTGCAGTTGAAGGCAAGATAATGCTATTTTGTCAAGCAAGAGATTGCTAGGACATCTAGGATTCAGCCATTGACGTCCGATGATAATATCATCATTATTATTTTTTTTTTTTTTTTTTTTTTTTTTGAGAATTCTACGAGGGTATGTTAAAAATATTAAAACCTACATATGAATATCTACATGTGTTTGTGTGTGTGTGTGTATATATATATATATATATATATATATATATATATATATATATATATATATATGTGTGTGTGTGTGTGTGTGTGTGTGTGTGTATGTGTGTGTGTGTGTGTGTGTTTGTGTGTGTGTAATTTATAGACAAAGAAGGAATGTGTGTGAACCACATTGATCATATATATCATGGCGAATCTTGCACACCACTACAATCTTTTTTAATAATCGTGTTAATATATTGCTATTCTCAAAATATAATTATCTTGATCACACTCATCACCCATCCTGTTTATCGCTTCTTTAATTACGCGATAAACATCATCATTATCCAATTTCACTTTTCCGTGCAGCTGAACTTGCAATCATTTCGTTTCTCGTCGAGTAAATTAGCGAGGTCCCGTTGGCAACACCGCAGCGCCACCCTGACCCGCAACCCAAGCTGACATTCCTGACTTAATTATTCACAGCGATCACTACGATTGCCTTCTGTCATCGCCCTGTCACGCCTCCTGGGCTGTGTTCCTCTTTTTAGATGTTGCAGTCGCCCGAAAACCCAAACGGTGCAACAAAGGCTTATTCATTATGCACGAGGGTTTCACTTACTTCCTGGATGCAAGTGTTCGATTGCACATTTTCCGTACTCTGACGCGGGGGTTCACGGTCGTTCTGCAATCGTTCGCTGCGTGTTGCATGTGCATTTGAGCTTAGTTTCAATGATCTGTACCTTTTCGCATCTGGACGTCTAGCTTGGCAGCCATTCCCTTAAAAAGCAATATAAAATAAGGGAATTAGTAAACTGAGTACATAGGTATGTCTGCAAAGAGAAAAGCTTGAATGCATAAGGCCGTACGTCTATACACATACAGACACCCCCACACCTATATATGTATGTGCATATATATATATATATATATATATATATATATATATATATATATATATATATATATATATATATATACACACACACACACACACACACACACACACACACACACACACACACACACACACTCACTCACTCACTCACTCACTCACTCACTCACTCACTCATATGTATATATATATATATATATATATATATATATATGTATATATATATATATATATATATATATATATATATATATATATATATATATATATATATATATATATATATATGCAGAATATATGCAAAATAAATATGTGAGAAATATATATCTTTTTCCGTCCATAAAAGGACCAAAAGGTCTTTCATGGCGGACAGCATTAACATAGCTGAGCAAGGCCACTTGTGCACGAGCGAGCGACTCCGTGTTTATACCAGTCCCCCCGGCAACAGGTGGTGTGTCTAAAGGGGGGTGGGGGGTGCATGGGGGAAGGGAAGGGGTGGGGGTTGAGTGCCACGTAGTGCCAGCTGTACGATCTTAATCACTGAGTTGTGTGAGAGTGTATGCCCAGGTTCTGATTGACTTTATTTATTTTCCTATTGATTTTGTTCGTTTCTTAAAAGGGACACACGTGCTTGGATGTGCGCATGTAAACAGACAGACGTACATGGAAGTATCAAAAGGTACAAGATTGCTGTACACAAATACTGTCCACATTTGCACAGCGGACACGAGCACTGTTTACCGGAGGATACAGACAAATGTTTACATATGCATAAATATATAAATAATATTCATCTTATCCTGCGATGCTGGTTCTGGGTAAGTGCAAAAGGCAGTATATCAAAATTAGGAAAATAAATCTATTACAGACTTTTCAATCGCCCAAAAGGTCAAGGTTCACCGGAAACACAGGCGGCTGGTCCATTCACAAGTGGAGTTCCATGCTGTGCCTCTGCAACTAGTGGCGAACCTAAAAGATGTGTTTATGTGGGCCATTGGGGCGTGTTGGGAGGGGGGGGGAAGGGGTAGCGGGAGTAACGATCCAATAATAATAATGAAGATAACTGTTCTGATAATGATAATGGTAACAATATTGATAATAACAATAATAATTACCA
>NC_091582.1:2985745-2990745 GCF_042767895.1 Penaeus vannamei
TTTCCATCCTTCTTCCTCTACCCCCCTCCTCCCCTCACTTTATTTCATCCCTCTTCCTCTACCCCCTTCCCCCTCACTCCCTCCCTTTGTTTTCCATCCCTCTTCTCTACCCCCCATCCCCCTCCTCCTCCCCTCCCGCCCCATTTCCATCCCTCTTCCTCTACCCCCCTCCCCCTCCTCCTCCTCCCTTTATTTCCATCCCTCTTCCTCTACCCCCCCTCCCCCTACTCCTCCCTCCCTTTATTTCCCATCCCTCTTCCTCCTACCCCCCTCCCCCCCCTCACTCCCTCCCTTATTTCCATCCCTCTTCCTCCTACCCCTACCCCCTCCTCCTCCCCTCCCTTTATTTCCGCTCCTCTTCCTCTACCCTCCCCTCCTCCCTCCTTTTATTTCCATCCCTCTTCCTCTACTTCCTCTCCCCCTCCTCCCTCCCTTTATTTCCATCCCTCTTCCTCTACTTCCCTCCCCCTCCCTCCCACTCCCTTTATTTCCATCCTCTTCTCCTCTACCCCCCCTCCCCCCCTCCTCCTCCTCCACTTTATTTCTATCCCTCTTCCTCTACCCCCTCCTACCCCATCTCTCCTACTCCCTTTCATTTCCATCCCTCTTCCTCTACCCCCCCCCTCCCTCCTCCTCTCCCTTCTTCCATCCCTCTTCCCTCTACCCCCTCCCCCTCCCTACTCCTTCTTCCATCCCCTCTTCCTCTACCCCCCTCTCTCCTTTATTTCACTCCCTCTTCCTCTGCCACCCTCCTCCCTCCCTTATTTCCATCCCTCTTCTCTACCCTCCCCTCCTCCTCCCTTTATTTCCATCCCTCTCTTCCTCTACTCCCCCCACTCACTCCCTCCCCTTTATTTCCATCCCTCTTCCTCCTACCCCCTCACCCTCCTCCCTCCCTTTATATCCATCCCTCTTCCTTTGCTCCTCCTCCCTCCCTTTATTTTCCATCCCACTTCCTCTATCCCCCCTCCCCCCCTACTCCCTCCCTTTATTTTCCATCCCTCTTCCTCTACCCCCTCCCCCCTCCTCCCTCCCTTTATTTCCATCCCTCTTCCTCTTCACCCCCCCTCCCCATCCTCCCTCCCTTTATTTCCATCCCTCTTCCTCTACCCCCCCTCACCCCCCTCACTCCCTCCCTTTATTTCCATCCTTCTTCCCTCTTCCCCCCTCCCCCTCTCCTCCCTCCCTTTATTTCCATCCCTCTTCCTCTACCCCCCCCTCCCCCCTTCTCCCTCCCTTTATTTCCATCCCTCTTCCTCTACCCCCCCTCCTCCCTCCCTTTATTTCCATCCCTCTTCCTCTACCCCCCCTCCCCCCCTCCTCCCTCCCTTTATTTCCCTCCCTCTTCCCCATTTCCTCCACCTTCGGCCGTCCATCTCGTGACGTCACTCACCATAGAACCTTTCTTCGCGTTTCCCCTTCCGTGCAGTTGGATCCCTGCCGCGGAAACGAAAAAGGGGAAGATTTGGAACTAACGAACTTTTAAAGGGAAATTTTAAGAGAGGAAGGGAGGGAGAGAGAGAGGAAGGGGGAGGGAGAGAGAGAGGAAGGGAGAGAGAGAGAGAGAGAGAGGAAGGGAGAGAGAGAGAGAGGAAGGGAGAGAGAGAGAGAGAGAGGGAGAGAGGACGACTTTCAGAACATCCTTCAAAGGACTCGTCATGTACTTAAATCTAAGTATTTAGCAGAAGATATCGATGGAGTGAACGACAAACGGATTGTTGATTGAAAGGATTGAAAGGCTTATCCGGTTAGTAATAAAAGCGAAACAGCAACATCGATAACCTATTAGGAAGAAAGTCCATAAAAAAAAACAAGAAACGTCTACTAATTTATTTTTCTTATTGATTATTGGAAACGTATTTTTTTTATTGGTAAGGACCACAGACAATTTGAATAAGAGTTGCGCATTATTTTTAGCCTAATTGATATTCAAGATTCTTGCGTGGGCAGATTATTACGGATCCATAAGACTCTGTTGAATCCTTTATGTTTGTTTCATTGTTTAATACTTTTTTTTATTGTGTAAACGTGTACAAAATACCAAATAATTGTTTCCCATTCCCTTTGTCCGTGTTTGTCAGGTTTTGCTTTTTATCATCGTACTTCTTCATTCTCTCTCTCTATCTATCTATCTATCTATCTATCTATCTAATTATCCATCACCCTTCCTCCCTCTCTCTCTCTCTTTCTCTCTTTCTCTCTTTCTTTCTCTCTCTCTCTCTCTCTCTCTCTCTCTCTCTCTCTCTCTCTCTCTCTCTCTCTCTCTCTCTCTCTCTCTCTCTCTCTCTCTCTCTCTCCCTCCCTCCCTCTCTCTCTCTCTCTCTCTCTCTCTCTCTCTCTCTCTCTCTCTCTCTCACCATGCCTACTTACCTACCTACCTCCCTCCTTCCTTCTTCCCTCTCCCTTCTCACTCACTCTCTCTCTCCCTCCCTCCCTCTCTCTATCTCCTCCTTAGCTATCTATCTCTATTTCTCTATTTCTATCCCTCCCTCCCTCCCTCCCTCCCTCTACCCCCTACCCCCCCCTCCCTCCCTCCTTCTTCTCCTCCCACTCTCTCCTCTCTCCCTACCCCCTTCTCTCTCCTTCTCCTTCCCTACTCCCTTCCCTCCCCCCCCTACCCTCCCTCCCTACCCCTCCCTACCCCTCCTTCTCCTCCCTCTCGCCCTCTCTTATCTTCAAGTCCAGCATCCCCGAGGCCAATCCTCCCTCAGGCAGTTCCTCTCATCTCGTATGTCACGGGATCATAACCCTGATATATGCATATGAGGACACATGGAGCCTTAAGATCCTGGCATTGTGGTCTGAGATTCACTTGTGCGTGCGAGTCCCTTTGAACCGGAGGGAGGGAGGGTTGGGAGACCGAGAAGGGGAGAGAGAGGTAGGGGAAAGAAGGGGGTGGGGAGAACGAGGGGAGAAGGTAAGTAAAAGGAGAAAGAGAGAGAGGGAGGGAACGGAGAGAGAGAGGGGGAGGAGAAATGGAGTGATATGGGGGAGACAGGAAGATGGAGAGAGGGAGAAAAGGAGAAAAAAAGGGGGAGGACAAAAGAAAGAGAGAGAGAGAGAGAAGTATGGAAGGGAAGGCGGGAGGAAGATATAGAGACCAGGAAGTGGAAATGAGAGAGAGAAAAAAGTAACAAAGAAGGAGAGAGGGAGAGAGAAATTAACAAAGGAGTGAGAGAAAGAAAAAAGGGAGAGAGAGAGAGATAAAGTAAAGAATGGAAAGAGAGAGAAAGATAGGGGAGACAAAGTGAAAAAGATGGAAAGAGAGAGAAAGAGATGGACAAAGAGGGGGAGAGAGAGAGAGAGATGGACAAAGAGGGAGAGACACAGAAAGATAAAAAGTGAAAAATGGAAAGAAATAGAGAGAGAGATGAAAAAACAGAGAAATGAAGAGAGAGAGAGGAAACACAGAGAAATGAAGAGGAATGAAGAAGGAGAGAAAAGACAAGAGAGAGAGAGATAAAACAAAACAGAAATGAAGATAGAGATGAAGAGAGAGAGATGAAGAAACAAAGAAATGGAGGAGGAGAGACAGAGAGAGAGAGACAAAGAGACGAGATCGGGAGATGAAGAAAGAAAGAGAGAGAAAGACGAGATCGGGAGATGAAGAGAGAGAGAGACGAGATCGGGAGATGAAGAAAGAGAGAGAGACAGAGACAGACAGAGACAGGATCAGGAGATGAAGAAAGAAAGAGAGAGAGAGTGAAAGAGCGAAAGCGCGAGTAAGTCAAGCAATGCCATCCGTACCACATAAACATGTTTACCTGAAATATCCCAACCTCAAAGCCGTTGCAAAGGAACTGTAAATATTTAACCTTCTCTCCAGTGAAGCTCAATACTTTTTAGAAAATGATTTAGGTCGCCTAGACGTGTTTACTCTATCCCTGTCTCCGTCCCTGTTACTCTATCTATCTACATGTCAACATTTTTGCTTCTATGGGTCTGTTCGTTTACTTTCTTTTTTTTCTTTTTTTTAGTTTCTTTTTAATATTTTCTATTCCTCTTGATAAGTAATGTTTGTTTTTTTTCGTCTACATATTCTATTCGTCTCTTTTTATTAATATCTCTCTCTGTTTCTATCTCCTTATTTATCTGTTTCTGCCTCTCACGTTTTTTTTTTTTTTTTTTGCTTTTGAACAGCAGGAGGGAGAATCTGCTCTCGCTCTTCCACTATCGCGAAGGCGCCTCAAATCTCTTTTTATTAATATCTCTCTCTGTTTCTATCTCTATGTATCTATCTCCTTGTTTATCTGTTTCTGCCTCTCACGTTTTTTTGCTTTTGGACAGCAGGAGGGAGAATCTGCTCTCGCTCTCCCACCATGGCTCGCAGGTCAGCCCATCTCGCAGCCTGTGCCCCGGGCGTAAGGGAAACCGTGTTGTTGTTCTTTGTCCCAAAAACTTTGGCCAAACAGCTGCCGCAGAGACCAACAAAGAAAAGGACAAAAAGAGCGAGTGGCGACATCTGGCATCTCAGGAGTCAGCGGTGTGTGTTGCCTTGCACATGCAAATATCGCGAAGCCTTTTATCTATACCGTTGCATTGATCTTCAAAGTTGTGTGATCATGCACACATGCCACATAGGCTAGGTGGGAAGGGGGGGGGAGGGAAGGAGGCAAAGGAGGAAGACCTGTTTATTGAGGAAGAGCAGGAGGAGGAGGAGGAGGAGCGAGAGGCATGGTAGGAGGGAAAGGAGGAGGAGGAGGAGGAGGAGGGGAGGGGCAGGAGGAGAAGAGGAGGGAGGAGGGGAGGGGGGAAGGATAGCGAGGAAGAGGGGTACAAGAGGAGGAGAGTGAGAAGGAGGAGCAGGAAAGAGACGACGGCGAGGAGGAGAGAAAGGCATGGTAGGCAAAGAATGAGGAAGAGGGAGGGGAGGGAGAGAGGGGAGAGGATAGCGAGGAAGAAGGGTACAAGAGGAGGAAAGTGAGAAGGAGGAGCAGGAAAGACACGACGGTGAGGAGGAGGAGGAGGTTGAGGGGGAGGATAGCGAGGAACATGGCTAC
>NC_091582.1:2995737-2998237 GCF_042767895.1 Penaeus vannamei
GAGGCACACGGAACAGCATAGGTGCCCACCTTCGAGGTAGAGGGAGGGCAGGTGTGAACCAGGTTCCGACGGAGGGTATTCACCTGGCGAAGGGAGAGTCTGCAGTTGAGAGACTGCAGGGGCCGACGGAGGGAGTAGATCTCCTCAGTGTAAGGCAGGCTGAGGACAGGCAGGTGAGGAGACTCATTGGGAGGGGAGTCATGGTAGAAGGTACGTCGCGCCCTGGATAACGCGACGTCTAGGACATGGCGAGGATAGCCCAGTTTGGAGAACGAACGACGCAGGAAGTCGATCTCTCCATCCAGGTACTGGGGGTCACAGATGCGGAGGGCACGGAGAAACAGCGAGGTGGCAACCCCTCTCTTCATATGTAGTGGATGGTACGAGAAGAAGTGTATGTACATACCACTGTGCATAGGCTTCCTGTATATAGAAAAGGAGAAATGATCAGCAGAGCGATGGACAAGAGTGTCCAAGAAAGGGAGCTTGTCGTCAACCTCCCATTCCACCTTGAAGCGGATGGATGGAGAGAGAGAATTCAGCTGCGACAGGAAACCAGGAAACAGGGCAGGTTCATGGGGCCAGAGAGCGAAGACGTCATCTACATATCTCAGCCACATGGAAGGACGAGGGGAGATGGAAGGGAGGAGCTCCGACTCGAAGAACTCCATGTACAGGTTAGCCAGAACAGGGGAGAGAGGAGAGCCCATGGCAACACCGAACGTCTGTGAGTAGAAACGACCCTCAAAGGAGAAGGAATTCGACTCCACACACAGACGAATCAGCTGGAGGAAGACTTCAGTGGGAAGAGGAAGACGAGGATCCTCGGCAGGGAGCTTCCTCTGAAGGAAAGCGAGGACGTCATCAAGCGGGACCTTGGTGAACAGGGAGTCGACATCCAGGCTCAGCATGGACGCCGGCGGGACACCGCGGACACGAGAGATGAAGTCCTGTGAATGGCGAAGGTGAGCAGGAGAGAAGGTGCCGAGAAGGGGAGTGAGAGACTTAGCCAGCCAAGCCGCCAGAGGATGCGTCACCGATCCCCGGGAGGAGATGATGGGGCGTAGAGGCACGGCCGGCTTATGGGTTTTAGGAAGCCCATAGAAATGAGGGAGGCGAGGGTTAACGACCTTGAACCTCTGGTAAAGGTTCGCCTCCGGGAAACAGGCTGCAAGCTCTCTCAGACGACGGTGGAAAGTGGCAGCAATGCGTTCCCGCGGGTCACTGGTCAGGGGGGCATAGGCCGCCTGATCCTTCGACCTGATCTGACCTCCCTTCGCTTCCGTTCTCCTGTCCTCTCCTGCCCCGTAGTTCCCGAGTGCTTCGCCTCCTTTCCCTCTTATACCGCTTCGTCTCCCTTGCCTCTTCAGACCCGAAGATGGAATCGAGGACGATTCCGAAACTGTTGTCTCACTTTCATCAATAAATCTAGTTTGTACATTGTGGGTTTTTCTTCCATATTATCAACACGGTATTGTGTTTTTTCGTTGCATCATGGACCCCACGGTTAAACGAAATCTTCTCTCGTTCCTGTTTGCCTCCTTCCCCGACCTGGTTCCTGCCTTTCGCGCTTTCGAGGATTCCGTCATCGCCACGGCCCGACGGAAGAATCAACTGCGTTTCCTCCGAGACTGCCTCGAGGAGCAGGTGCTCCCTTCCTCGATCGGCAACCTCTTGAAGCACTCGGATGGAGGATCTCCTTTTCCTGATTATGCTCGCTCCCTCCTCCTTGAACGGATCCGCGCTGGTAAGAGGGATGTCGAGCTTTCCTACTATCGCTCGCGGGTTCGTTCTGACCTCCTGAAGGAACGACTCCCCGGCCATGTCTTCCAGCTCCTAGCTGACGTGGCCCACGATTCTTCCCGTTTCCTCTCCACTACCCATGCCCGCTCCCTTTCCCAGAAACTCTCCAACCTCACCTCCCGTGTCCCTGGTCCCGCTTCTCCCTCACCGACGCGGTTACCAACCTTTCCTCCCTGTCCTTGACCCCTCACCAACTACAACTCCTTGGCTTCGGTCTTTCCTTTGCTCTCCGCCCTCTTCCCCTTACCTCTATTGACATCATTTCTTCCTTTGACCGGTTCATCTCCGCTCATAGGAACTCCTTGCCTGATGTCTCTCTCCTTCGTGGGGCCTTCTTTCCGGCCCTCGAGTCTCTCCTTCACCCTAACCCTTCCATCCCCAGGCGTTACCGTGAGGCCCTTCACAGCCTGCGCAGGGAGGATGTCACCATTTTGCCTTCTGATAAAGGTAACTCGGTGGTGGTCCTCGACCATGCCTCCTACCTGCAGAAGGCCCAGGACCTGTTAGGTGACGCCTCCACCTATGCCCCCCTGACCAGTGACCCGCGGGAACGCATTGCTGCCACTTTCCACCGTCGTCTGAGAGAGCTTGCAGCCTGTTTCCCGGAGGCGAACCTTTACCAGAGGTTCAAGGTCGTTAACCCTCGCCTCCCTCATTTCTATGGGCTTCCTAAAACCCATAAGCCGGCCGTGCCTCT
>NC_091582.1:3008237-3013237 GCF_042767895.1 Penaeus vannamei
AGAACAAAGCAAACCCAGTTGGCGTTCATGATGACGGTTATGATAATGATGGTGAAAGAGGATAATAGGTAAGGCGTAGGTAACACTACCTTTATGATGGTAATCTACCCGCGGTGGAGACTTTGATTATGTTAATTAATGTGATATAGAGCAACGACTGCAGATTTTCCTACAAAGTGTGTCAGCTGGTCAAATGGCGTCTGCTAATAATTGCAATTTCTCGAGAAACGAACACTCATGAAAGAGAAAATCCCTAATCATAACCTTATAGGCCTACATTTTCTTAACCTAAACATAAAAATCTTACGCACAGGAATTCCCTGCTTTATCTTCCAGTGGGAAGGATGTGTCAGATTTCGAACAATAAGACGAAATTAGGTTCATCACAACAAGCAAAGGTTGGGCTGAGTTGTTGGGCTTAGATAAAGTTAAAAGGGGAGAGAAGGTGTCGAGCAAAGGCGTGGGACCACTGGGCAATTTTTTCCTTTTTTTTCTTTGAACAATGGCAATCTAAAGCAATTAAGCAGTTACGCTGTAATGCGCAAAAAATGATAATAAATAAATAAAATAGAAAAAAATAATAAATGAATAAATATATAGTATTCTACCAAGTATTATAATAATAATAAATGAATAATAAAAAAAATTATAAATAGATAAATGTATAGTTTTCTACCAAGCATTGTTATAACACTTACCTAAAAGGGCAACATCTTTCTCCTTTGTCGATGGCGGAAGGTCACGTGATTTTTTTTTCCACTTTCACATTCCCGGCACCATCTTTATCACCATCAATAGCATAATTATCTCTTCATCACTGAACAATCCAGTCCCTTGTTCCGGTGTCACTGCCTTCTCACTCCCAGCAAGATTATCCCTGAATTGTCCCATAATTTCTTTCACAAACACTATCGCTACCTGTAGGATAATCCGTACCATGTCCTGGATTATATCAATCATCAGTCAATATAAAGCTTATCAAAACATTTCTGGTTTCAAGCACTGGCGATGCAAACAAAGCTTCGTCACATTATCCTTTCAAACCCAGTCTCGTCGAAACAGCCATAAGATTTTCCAACACCATTTTCTGCACGATCCTCTCGCTCACTCTTTCTCATTTCCCTCTTTGTCCTTCTTTTCAGCCTCTCTCTTTCCTTTTTTCGTGTTGCAAAGTACAAAAAAATGCAACGAAGAGGCCTAAATTCTATCATAATAAGAGGATTCACGATCTGCGGCCGGCGGCGAGTAAGTGCTAATCAAAACAGAAATTTACGGGGAAATCAGGACTCAGAAAGTGCCGTACGATATTCAATATTTTTTCACTGTTAGAGCTCCGATGGTCGATTTAAAGCTAATTCACCAAAATAATATGCTACTCTTTCTATACAATTTCCATGAAAACTAATTAATCAATAGTTTCAGTGAGAGGTGATTGCATAAACTTTCATTTATAGACCCATTAACTGGCAACTCACTCATTGTTGTCTCAAAGGCGAAGATCTTTTCACTTCTCAAAAGCAACACACGCCAGGATCATACCAGAATGTTGCATATTCTTGATGTTTTTCTTGCATGCAACAGATACGGACGAAAAACATTACTGGACAACGATTTAATATCAGTGTTTAATGATTCATAGTGTTATTGAGAAGAAAAGTAAACAGTATTTACTGCCGACAAATATAATAGATCCATGTCATGTTCAGTCAATCTTTCTTTTTTAATTCTCTGATGAAAGTGACAATGACACAAGCAAACGGTAGACAAAAGATAGAGAACGAGCTTGTTAACGAATAAAGAGCTATTTGTAATGTTAAAAAACACTCATGTTGTTTGATATAATTCACTATAGATATATAAATATAATTAATTCACGCTATCTTGTTTCATTGATACTTAATACGTCCAAAGCCAAGACATTTAAAGGCAAGCAAGGAAAGGTAATGGGACACGTGTTCGGATTCGCTGTCGTAGGGTAAGGTAATGGGACACGTGTTCGGATCCGCTGTCGGAGGTTAAGGTAAATGGGACAAGTGTTCGGATTCGCTGTCGTAGGGTAAGGTAATGGGACACGTGTTCGGATCCGCTGTCGGAGGTTAAGGTAAATGGGACAAGTGTTCGGATTCGCTGTCGTAGGGTAAGGTAAATGGGACAAGTGTTCGGATCCGCTGTTGGAGGGTAAGGTAATGGGACAAGTGTTCGGATCCGCTGGCGTAGGGTAAGGTAATGGGACAAGTGTTCGGATCCGCTGGCGTAGGGTAAGGTAATGGGACAAGTGTTCGGATCCGCTGGCGTAGGGTAAGGTAAATGGGACAAGTGTTCGGATCCGCTGTCGTAGGGTAAGGTAAATGGGACAAGTGTTCGGATCCGCTGTCGGAGGGTAAGGTAAATGGGACAAGTGTTCGGATCCGCCGTCGTAGAGTAAGGTAATAGGACAAGTGTTCGGATCCGCTGTCGTAGGGTAAGGTAAATGGGGCAAGTGTTCGGATCCGCTGTCGGAGGGTAAGGTAATGGGACAAGTGTTCGGATCCGCTGTCGTAGGGTAAGGTAATGGGACAAGTGTTCGGATCCGCTGTCGAAGGGTAAGTTAATGGGGTAAGTGTTCGGATCCGCTGTCGGAGGGTAAGGTAATGGGACAAGTGTTCGGATCCGTTGTCGTAGGGTAAGATAAGTGGGACAAGTGTTCGGATCCGCTGTCGTAGGGTAAGGTAATGGGACAAGTGTTCGGATCCGTTGTCGTAGGGTAAGGTAATGGGACAAGTGTTCGGATCCGCTGTCGTAGGGTAAGGTAATGGGACAAGTGTTCGGATCCGCTGTCGTAGGGTAAGGTAAATGGGACAAGTGTTCGGATCCGCTGTCGAAGGGTAAGGTAAATGGGACAAGTGTTCGGATCCGCTGTCGGAGGGTAAGGTAATGGGACAAGTGTTCGGATCCGCTGTCATAGGGTAAGGTAAGTGGGACAAGTGTTCGGATCCGCTGTCGGAGGTTAAGGTAAATGGGACAAGTGTTCGGATTCGCTGTCGTAGGGTAAGGTAATGGGACAAGTGTTCGGATCCGCTGTTGGAGGGTAAGGTAATGGGACAAGTGTTCGGATCCGCTGTCGTAGGGTAAGGTAAATGGGACAAGTGTTCGGATCCGCTGTCGCAGGGTAAGGTAATGGTAAGGTAATGGGACAAGTGTTCGGATCCGCTGTCGGAGGGTAAGGTAATGGTAAGGTAATGGGACAAGTGTTCGGATCCGCTTTCGGAGGGGAAGGTAATGGTCACGTGTTCGGATCCGTTGTCGTAATGTCGACCGTTTATTTATCAGGATAGAGCATAAAAAGTATTATCTGTACTTTTTTCGAACTTGTACATTACTTCGCATAAAAATACGTAATAGCAAAAACAGCTGCATGAAAGGAAAATAACACGAAATTGTAACAAACACAACGATTGTTTTATTGCAATATGAGAAAAAAAAAAAAAATCTCCGACAATAAAAATTAATAAAAAAAAAAAAAATAAATAAAAAAATCAACACCATTGTTTGGTGCGAATCCGCGAGAAAGAATGAATGACCAATTGAAAAGATTAACATGATATGTGTGACAAGACAGGATTTTGGAAATAGACAGACATGAAGCCCCTTAAAGAGATTGTCATGTCTATCATTATTACTATCATTGCTATCAGCTTGTATTTTAAAACGAATATCAGAAACAAGAAGAAGAAAAATACCTTAAAATAAACAGATAAAAATAGCAGGGTAAAGTCAGAGACTCGTTCATGAGTAAGGATGAGTAATATTTGACTAGCAAAGATGCATTCATTGGTATTTTACATCTTTCCTACTGTTATTATCATAATCATATCATTTTCAGTACCTGTCACTTAATGAATCATATATTTTTTGTTATAGAGTTAATTATTATTGATATCAGCTTCCACATTATACTGCATTATTGATATATTTTAGCAT
The DNA here is from genome assembly GCF_042767895.1 of Penaeus vannamei. Lineage (NCBI taxonomy): Eukaryota > Metazoa > Arthropoda > Malacostraca > Decapoda > Penaeidae > Penaeus > Penaeus vannamei. The sequence continues at coordinate 3,012,198 of NC_091582.1, forward strand.
CTTATTTGTTGATGACGAACTAAAAATAAAAATCTAGATATATAAGTTTACTCGTGTCCACAAGCGTAGGAACAGACGTAAGCAAAACCCCCTCAAAACAAAAACAAAAACAATAACACCAAAATCCCCAAACAAGGCAGCCAGCTTCCTCTCTTCCCACACCTCATGAATGCTCAGTAACTCCCGCCTTCCTCTCCTCTCTTCCTCTTCCTCTCTCGCTGGCAACTCCACCCCGCGTCACAAATGCTACCCAGTTGGGTTCCAACGCTGCTGTAAGAGTACTTGATGCCCTTAAGAGCGTGCGAACTGAATCGTAATCGCCTCCTCGCGGCTCGTTCACTTATTGATTGCTGGTGTTTATGGGCCATTGTCGATAAAGTACTACGGGTTATATCGGGAATCTCAGCCTTGGATTCCATATTTGGTCGCATTTGAAAATCGTTTAATTATGGATTATATACTGTTTACTTTCTTGTGTCAAAGATCTTTTTAAGTGTGTTAGAGAGATTTCTTTTAAAGGGTGTTACTTAAAGATTTTTGTAAACAGAACTCGTTTCCTTTGTTGGTACCAGATTCACACAAACTTGGGCTAATATTTAAGTTTATGCTACAAATTGTAGACTATTACAAATTTACATTTTCTTTGACGTCAGGCGTTTTCTTTGATAAAGTTTAAGTGTAGCTCCTTTATATGAAAGTGTTATTTCTGTATGTCTTTACTCTTTTCTTTATATTAGCTGCTTGTAATCCCATCTCTTTCTGTCTCTGTCTCTGTCTCTGTCTGTCTGCCTCTCTCTCTCTCTCTCTCTCTCTCTCTCTCTCTCTCTCTCTCTCTCTCTCTCTCTCTCTCTCTCTCTCTCTCTCTCTCTCTCTCTCTCTCTCTCTCTATATATATATATATATACATGTATATATATACATGTATACATTCTTCTTCTCCTTTTTTAGGTAACCTTGCCTATATAGCAGCAGCAATTCACAGAACCTCATTAGCATATTAAGTGATACTCAATGTAATCAGTGAAAGGAATAAGTGTGGT
>NC_091582.1:3023659-3033659 GCF_042767895.1 Penaeus vannamei
ACTCTTTCCACATAAATCATTTACTCTTTCTACATAAATCATTTACTCTTTCCACATAAATCATTTACTCTTTCTACATAAATCATTTACTCTTTCCACATAAATCACTTACTCTTTCCACATAAATCATTTACTCTTTCCACATAAATCATTTACTCTTTCCACATAAATCATTTACTCCTTCCACATAAATCATTTACTCTTTCCACATGAATCATTTACTCTTTCCACATAAATCATTTACTCTTTCCACATAAATCATTTACTCTTTCCACATAAATCATTTACTCTTTCCACATGAATCATTTACTCTTTCCACATAAATCATTTACTCCTTCCACATAAATCATTTACTCTTTCCACATAAATCATTTACTCTTTCCACATAAATCATTTACTCTTTCCACATAAATCATTTACTCTTTCCACATAAATCATTTACTCTTTCCACATAAGCGCACGTATAAAGATTCCTTCTGCACACACACACGTGCCCTCCGCCCGTCCTAGCACCGCCCTCACTCGCTCCACATCCTAGGCGACTCCTGACGAAATCCTGCGACCCCCAGACCCGCCGTCAGGTCTTTCTCTCCTTCTCCGCCTCCTCCTCCTCCTCCAGGCAAAGAACGCCTCCTCCTTCGCATCGGGACGCTCTGTCGTTAACAGGTTCTCCTTCTGATTTTTTGTTTCCTTCTTTTGGTTATATTCTCTCTTTCTTATCATCTCTTCTAACATGTTCTCCTTCTGATTTTTTGTTTCCTTCTTTTGGTTATATTCTCTCTTTCTTATCATCTCTTCTAACATGTTCTCCTTCTGATTTTTTGTTTCCTTCTTTTGGTTATATTCTCTCTTTCTTATCATCTCTTCTAACATGTTCTCCTTCTGATTTTTTGTTTCCTTCTTTTGGTTATATTCTCTCTTTCTTATCATCTCTTCTAACATGTTCTCCTTCTGATTTTTTGTTTCCTTCTTTTGGTTATATTCTCTCTTTCTTATCATCTCTTCTAACATGTTCTCCTTCTGATTTTTTGTTTCCTTCTTTTGGTTATATTCTCTCTTTCTTATCATCTCTTCTAACATGTTCTCCTTCTGATTTTTTGTTTCCTTCTTTTGGTTATATTCTCTCTTTCTTATCATCTCTTCTAACATGTTCTCCTTCTGATTTTTTGTTTCCTTTTTTTGGTTATATTTTCTCTTTCTTATCATCTCTTCTACTTTCTTATTTAACGAAGCTTCCGTCTTCTTTATATCTAAAATATGAAGCAGTTCTAGAAACACGAATAATGTCAAGTTTAAATACCCTTCGCGCTGCTGTAGCTTTCACTATATACCAATAATCACAATGGAAGTCGGAATGGGAAGATTATGATAACATTGAAAGATAATGATAACACTGATTGCATTCTGTTAACAATACACATATATTTGCACAAAATTCCAAACTACACATAAGCACACGCACACGAAGAAAGCGTTGGCCAGATGAATAGGACACGTACATACACACATGTGAGCCACAGGACCACACATCCAGGCAGCTCCCCCACTCACTCCCCCCCCCCCCTTCCCCCTCCCCCCTTCCATGCTTTCCCCATCAACGTAAAAAGGGAGGAAAGCTCTCCATCACTCCCTCTGTAAAGCTCCCCCCCCCCCTTTAAGCTTCTACCCCCCTCCCCTCCCTCCCCACCTCCCCACCGTACAGCCAGGATCGAAGGCGACTTCCCTTCCCCTTCTTACATCCCTCACTCCTTTCCCTCCACCTCCCTTCTCCCCTCCATTTTCCGTCTCCATCTCCGTCTACATCCTCTCTCAATTTCCCTTTCACAGGCTCCCTCCCTCCCTCTCCCCCTCCCTCCCTCTCCCCCCTTGCCTTTCCCCTCCCTCCTTCCTTCCTTCCTCCTCCCCTTGCCTTCCCTCCCTCCTTCCTTCCTCCTCCCCCCTTGCCTTTCCCCCCCTCCTTCCTCCCTCTCCCCCACCTTCCTTCCTCCTCCCCCCTTGCCTTATCCCCCTCTCCTCCCTTCCTCCTCCCTCCCTCTCTCCCTCCTTCCTTCCCCCCCCTCCCCTTGCCCTTCTCCCCCTCCTTCCTCCTTCCCGCCTTCCTCCTTCCTTCCCTCCTTGCCTTCTCCCCCCCTCCCCTGCCCTCCCCCTCCTTGCCCTTCTCCCCCCCTCCCCTGCCCTCCCCCACCCCCCGGCAGGGCGAGGGAAGACCTCCCCGCAGCCATAACTTTCCCAGTTGGCGTCTGAGGGAAAGTTATTAATTCGTGTCTAGAACCGCTATGGGGAGGACGCGAGTCTCGCTTCTCCTACCATTATCAGGACTTCTTATTCCCATTATCATGTTTACTTCTTCTTTTTACTTCTTATTCCCATTATCATTTCTCTCTTTGTTTTTACTTCTTTCTCTTATTCTTCGCTTCTACTACCATTATCAGGACTTCTTATTCCCATTATCATTTTCTCTCTTTGTTTTTACTTCTTTCTCTTATTCTTCGCTTCTACTACCATTATCAGGGCTTCTTATTCCCATTATCATTTTCTCTCTTTGTTTTTACTTCTTTCTCTTATTCTTCGCTTCTCCTACCATTATCAGGGCTTCTTATTCCCATTATCATCTTCTCTCTTTGTTTTTACTTCTTTTTCTTATTCTTCGCTTCTACTACCATTATCAGGGCTTCTTATTCCCATTATCTTTTTCTCTCTTTGTTTTTACTTCTTTCTCTTATTCTTCGCTTCTACTACCATTGTCAGGACTTCTTATTCCCATTATCATTTCTCTTTTTGTTTTTACTTCTTTCTCTTATTCTTCGCTTCTACTACCATTATCAGGACTTCTTATTCCCATTATCATTTCTCTCTTTGTTTTTACTTCTTTCTCTTATTCTTCGCTTCTACTACCATTGTCAGGACTTCTTATTCCCATTATCATTTCTCTCTTTGTTTTTACTTCTTTCTCTTATTCTTCGCTTCTCCTACCATTATCAGGGCTTCTTATTCCCATTATCATCTTCTCTCTTTGTTTTTACTTCTTTTTCTTATTCTTCGCTTCTACTACCATTATCAGGGCTTCTTATTCCCATTATCTTTTTCTCTCTTTGTTTTTACTTCTTTCTCTTATTCTTCGCTTCTACTACCATTGTCAGGACTTCTTATTCCCATTATCATTTCTCTCTTTGTTTTTACTTCTTTCTCTTATTCTTCGCTTCTACTACCATTATCAGGACTTCTTATTCCCATTATCATTTCTCTCTTTGTTTTTACTTCTTTCTCTTATTCTTCGCTTCTACTACCATTATCAGGACTTCTTATTCCCATTATCATTTCTCTCTTTGTTTTTACTTCTTTCTCTTATTCTTCACTTCTACTACCATTATCAGGGCTTCTTATTCCCATTATCATTTCTCTCTTTGTTTTTACTTCTTTCTCTTATTCTTCGCTTCTACTACCATTATCAGGACTTCTTATTCCTATTATCATTTTCTCTCTTTTTCTTCTTTTTTTACTTCTTTCTCTTATTCTTCGCTTCTACTACCATTATCAGGACTTCTTATTCCCATTATCATTTTCTCTCTTTGTTTTTACTTCTTTCTCTTATTCTTCGCTTCTACTACCATTATCAGGGCTTCTTATTCCCATTATCATTTTCTCTCTTTGTTTTTACTTCTTTCTCTTATTCTTCGCTTCTCCTACCATTATCAGGGCTTCTTATTCCCATTATCATTTCTCTCTTTGTTTTTACTTCTTTCTCTTATTCTTCGCTTCTACTACCATTATCAGGGCTTCTTATTCCCATTATCATTTTCTCTCTTTGTTTTTACTTCTTTCTCTTATTCTTCGCTTCTACTACCATTATCAGGACTTCTTATTCCCATTATCATTTTCTCTCTTTGTTTTTACTTCTTTCTCTTATTCTTCGCTTCTACTACCATTATCAGGGCTTCTTATTCCTATTATCATTTTCTCTCTTTGTTTTTACTTCTTTCTCTTATTCTTCGCTTCTACTACCATTATCAGGACTTCTTATTCCCATTATCATTTCTCTCTTTGTTTTTACTTCTTTCTCTTATTCTTCGCTTCTCCTACCATTATCAGGGCTTCTTATTCCCATTATCATTTTCTCTCTTTGTTTTTACTTCTTTCTCTTATTCTTCGCTTCTCCTACCATTATCAGGGCTTCTTATTCCCATTATCATTTTCTCTCTTTTTCTTCTTTTTTTACTTCTTTCTCTTATTCTTCGCTTCTACTACCATTATCAGGACTTCTTATTCCCATTATCATTTTCTCTCTTTGTTTTTACTTCTTTCTCTTATTCTTCGCTTCCACTACCATTATCAGGACTTCTTATTCCCATTATCATGTTTTCTTCTTCTTTTTACTTCTTATTCCCATTATCATGTTTTCTTCTTCTTTTTACTTCTTATTCCCATTATCATTTTCTCTCTTTCTCTTCTTTTTGTCTACTTCTTTCTCTTATTCTTCTACTAAGGGGGAGTGTCATTTCTTGATGCTTATAGGTTAGTTTTGTGAATTATTAATAAATAATAGTGACGAAACGGATAACTAATTAGGAATAATAAGAATGGTGGCGGTGATAATGGTTGTTATGCGGCCGGTTTGCTAGAATTGTCCGAGGCCCGACTCAAATAATATTCGTATGCTTGACATGCATAGATAAAGAAATAAATGCATATTTATCAGTCTAGACATGCATATAAACCCGGTAAATAGATGGTTAAATGTGTGTCTATCTGATAAATTGACAGATGTACCTATATTTTTGCGTCTGTATTTAAGAAAATTCATTGGGTCGGGCCTGGCACAATTTTAACAAACCGGCTGATAGTGAAGATAATAGTAATAATACATTAACAATCATAAAATGAATGATAACGAAAATGACTGAACTAATGATAGTGATATTAATGATAATAGCATTTGTAAGAATCATAATAACGATTAATGATTAATCATGCTTATGGTACTACATAATGATACTAACAATAGTAATGATAAGCAACTGTAATAATGTTGATAATAATAATAGTAATGATAATGACTAATAATAATATTGAAAGTAATGATAGCAATAATCATGATGAAAAATTATAATGATGATAATGATAATTATAACAATAATCATAAAGATAAGAACGATACTCATAATAGTAATAATAATAATGATAATAGTAATAATAACAGTAATAATAATAATAACAGCAATAACAATGATAATAATAACAATAAAAATAATGATAATAACAATGATAATGATAAAGATAAAAGTAATAATAGCAATAACAATAATAACAGTACTCATAATAACGATGATGATCATCATCATATTATGATAATGATAACAATGATAATGATAACAATGATAATGAGAATAATTATCGTAATAATGATCGGGTGAAGATGATGATAATAAATATATATTAGTACTAATAAGACTAAAAAGGATAATCAACGTAATGATAATAACAATATTAATAACAGTAATTTCAACAATAATGATAACAATAATTAAAATAGCGAGAGCTGTGGAAATACCGCAGAGTAAAAAAAAAAAAAAAAAAAAAAAAAAAAAAAAAAAAAAAAAAAAAAAAAAGCACTCCTCTCCCCTCTTTTGCTCTCCCCCTCCCCTGTACCTTTCGCCTCCCCTCTCCCCTCTCATCCCAGATCTTCCTTCGTTTCCCTCCTCCTCTCTTTGCCCTCTCACATTTCCCTCCTCTACTCCCCTCATCTCCTCACTCCTTTCGCTCTCTCCCTCCCTCTTTTTTTTCTCTGTGCTCTCTCTTTCTTCCCCTTACATATCCCCTTTTCTCTTTAAGCCACTTTCCCTTACTTTCTCCCTCCCCCCTTTCTTCTACCACTTCCCCTCCTCCATTTCTTCTCAACTTATAGGTGTGTAAATTATAAGTGTACATAAACTAACAGTCTAATTACTCCAGCGTAGCGTGATTGCCTAAAAAAAGAAGTGTTAACGACTATAAAAATGATAACAATAATGATAACAACAACAACAATCTTGATAATGATAACAATGATAACAATACTGATAACAAGACCGACAATCTTGATAAAAATAACAATAATGATAACAAGAACGACAATCTTGATAAGAATAACAATGATAACAATAATGATAACAAGATCGACAATCTTGATAACAATAACAATAACAACAATAATGATAACAAGAACGACAATCTTGATAACAATAACAATAATAACAAGAACGACAATCTTAATAACAATAATGATAACAAGAACGACAATCTTGATAAGAATAACAATAATAACAATAATTTTAACAAGAACGACAGTCTTGATAACAACAATAACAACAATACTGATAAGAAGAACGACAATCTTAACAACAATAACAATAATAACAATATTGATAACAAGAACGAAAATCTTGATAACAACAATAATGATAACAATGATAACAAGAACGACAATCTTGATAACAACAATAATGATATCAATGATAACAAGAACGACAATCTTGATAACAATAACAATAATATTAACAAGAACGACAATCTTGATAACAATAACAATAATAACAATACTGATAACAAGAACGACAATCTTGATAACAATAACAGTAACAACAATAATGATAACAAGAACGACAATCTTGATAACAATAACAATAATGATAACAAGGACGACAATCTTGATAACAATAGCAAAAACAACAGTAATGATAACAATACTGGGACAAAATGCGCGGATGGCAACTGACAACACACACACACACATGTACACCTATTCTAAGTGCCCGCAGAGTCAGCAAAGTCACTTCATCATGTCGGTAATATGACGTTTTATTCCGCTTTAAGACGGACATGAAAGCCCTTTGTTCCGAGACAAAACGGAGTGATGATTGATTATTCAAATATACAAATATACACACGTGGAAGGGATGAATGAGAACGAATATCTTCATAATACAAGAGATGTGTTTAACCGGTTTCGATTCTATCTTCGTCGGAAATGAATGTATTTCTGAGGAAGATGTAATCGAAACCGGTTAAATACATATCTTGTATTGTGAACATATTCGTTCGCAATACCTAACCTAACCTTACCTTACCTAACCTAACCTGATCTAACCTAACCTGAGCTAACCCAACCTAACCTAACCTAACCTAACCTTACCTAACCTTACCTAACCTGACCTAACCTAACCTTACCTAATCTAACCAAACCTTACCTAACCTAACCTTACCTAATCTAACCAAACCTAATCTAACCTAACCTAACCTAACCTAACCTAACCTAACCTAACCTTACCTAACCTTACCTAACCTAACCTAACCTAACCTAACCTAACCTAACCTAACCTAACCTAACCTAACCTAACCTAACCTAACCTAACCTAACCTAACCTAACCTAACCTAACCTAACCTAACCTTACCTTACCTTACCTAACCTAACCTGATCTAACCTAACCTGAGCTAACCCAACCTAACCTAACCTAACCTGACCTAGCTTAACCTGAGCTAACCTTACCTAACCTAACCTAACCTTTCCTATCTAGCCTAACCTAAAACCTAACTTAACCTTACCTAACCTAACCTAACCTTTCCTATCTAGCCTAACCTAAAACCTAACTTAACCTTACCTAACCTAACCTAACCTTACCTAATCTAACCTTAGATATCTTAACCTAACCTAACCTTACCTAACCTAACCTAACCTTACCTAATCTAACCTTACCTTACCTAACCTAACCTAACCTAACCTAACCTAACCTAACCTAACCTAACCTAACCTAACCTAACCTAACCTAACCTAACCTAACCTAACCTAACCTAACCTAACCTAACCTAACCTAACCTAATCTAACCTAACCAAACCAAACCTAACCTAACCTAACCTAACCTTACCTAACCTAACCTAACCTAACCTAACCTATCATATTCGTTTTCTAGGTCTATATTTTTTGTGTCATTATTCTTATTATTAATATTATCCTTATCATTGTGACTATTAGTATTATTATTATTATCATCATTGTTATTATTATCATTATTAGTATCATTATTGTTATCACCATTATTGTCGTTATAGTCATCATTGTTATTATCATTATTATTATTATCATTATTATTATTATCATTATTATTATTATCATTATTATTATTATCATTATTATTATTATCATTATTATTATTATCATTATTATTATTATCATTATTATTATTATCATTATTATTATTATCATTATCATAATTATAATTATTACTGTTATCATCATTGGGATTGTTATCATCGTCTTTATCTTTGTTATCATTATTATCATTATCATGATTATTATTACTGTTACTATAATTACCAATATCATTATTATTATCATTTTGATGAGGATAATGATTATGATTATGATGATAATGATGATGACGATGACGATGACGATGACGATGATGATGGTGATGATGATGATAATGATAATGATAATGATAATGATAATGATAATGATAATGATAATGATAATGATTATGATTATGATAATGATAATGATAATGATAATGATAATGATAATGATAATGATAATGATAATGATAATGATAATGATAATGATTATGATTATGATTATGATTATGATTATGATTATGATTATGATAATGATAATGATAATGATAATGATAATGATAATGATAATGATAATGATAATGATAATGATAATGATATTGATATTGATATTGATATTGATATTGATATTGATATTGATATTGATACTGATACTGATTATGATTAAGATAATGACGATGACAATGACGATAACGATAACGATAACGATAACGATTAATCCTTATCACTGTTACATCATCCTTATCCTTATCACGATGCTTTCAATCCTATTATCCTTCATCTCGGCGACAAGGACACCGCACTGAACCACTTATAGTTTCCGTCTGAACACCTCGTGTGGGAGAGCCGTTGTAGGGATTAAAGGGGAAGGGAAGGAATAAATCTGATGTTGTGGGAGAGAGAGAGAGAGGGGAGGAAGAGCAGGGAGGGGAATGGTAGGGGGAGAGGGGAAGAAAAGGGGAGAGGAGGCAAGAAGGCGAAAGAGACAAAGAGAAAGAGGAAGAGGGAAAAGAGAAGAGGGGGAAGAGAGAAAGAGGAGAGAATTACCTGCTATTTTTTCTCACTCCGTGGAATAGTCACGAATCCCGCAAACAGTAATAAATATAAAAATGATAATAATGATAATGATAATAACGATAACAACGAGAATGATGATAATAACGATAACGATGAGAATGATGATAATAACAATAGCATGAATATGGAAAAAAAAATTGTTAAAACAATTATGATAATCATTATAACTATCATGACAGTGATATTAATGACAATGCTAATGATAATAATGATAATAGTAATTATGGTAATAGTAATGATGATAGTAATAGCAATAACAATAACTGCAATAACATTTATGATCAGTATTATAATGCTTTTATTCTTATTGTCATTATCATTATTATTGTTATAACTGGTTTGGTATGCTGCCATTATCATACTCATCATCATTATCATTACTATTATTGCCATCATTGCTATCTTTGGCGCTATTATCATCATTAGATTATCATGATCTTTATCATCATTGTTATTATTATCCGTATCTTAAATACTAACACCATCATTACTATCATTCTCATTCTAATTCTACGTATTATCATCATTCTTTGTTATTATTATGAACACCATTATTATTATTGATATTATCATTATTATTATCATTATCATTTTTTTTAAATATGCTATGAGGATAATCATTACTACTCTATCTTTTCTTGTCATTATCATTAGTACTAGCATTATCATCATCATTATCATTATTATCATTATTGTTATTATTCTAATTATTGTTGGCATCACCATTACTACGGTTATTATTAGCATTGTTATTATTATTATTGTTATCATTATTAACATTCTCATTATTATCATTGTTATCATTATTATTATCATGA
>NC_091582.1:3046159-3048659 GCF_042767895.1 Penaeus vannamei
GGCCTCCTGTGACGGGGTCGCCAAGGGGTCAACCTCGTCATCTTTCGGGGTCTGTCTTGATTACTCATCCGCCTTCTCTCGGTCTCTCTGTCTGTCTGTCTTTTTGTCCACGCTTTACCTATTCTGTCTAACTGTCTGTCTGGATATCTGCAAGGCACTGTCTATTTGGTTGTCTCTGTATAACTCTTTGTTTGTCTGTCCACGTGTCCCTTCTCTCTCTCTCTCTCTACACTATAAGCCTCTCTCTCTCTTTCTCTTTCTGAGTCTCTCTCTCTCCTTCTCTCTAACCCTCTCTTTCTCTCCCTCCCTCTCTCCCCCCCTCTCTCCTCTCTCTTCTCTCTTCTCTCCCTCTATCTCTCTCCTCTCTCTCTCTCTCTCTCTCTCTCTCTCTCTCTCTCTCTCTCTCTCCCACTCTCTCTCTCTCTCACCCTCTTTCCTCCCTCTCACTCTCCCAGGTCTCCTCCCACGAACACACATACTCACAAACCTTCCTCGTATTACTAAAGATAGTGCAAAGGCCTAAGCCAGTGCCTAAGCCCTGTTGCACTATGTGGCAAATGCAACAAGGAGGAGAGCAGGAGGAAGGGTGTCAGTTTCTGGTTTTGATCAACACAATCCTGCAAAGGCGAGCGACGGCGAGGCACACAAGGGGGCTAATGCTGGGGTGCGTGGGGTGGGGGGACATGTGAGGGGGTGGGGGTGGGGTGGGGGTTTAATGATATCTGGGGGCGCCGATGTCTTTGGGCGTCCAGCCACAGGATGTCATGAGAATGGGGATGATCGCTCTCACACTTTCTTTCCTTCTTCTCTCTCTCTCTCTCTGTCTCTCTCTCTCTCTCTCTCTCTCTCTCTCTCTCTCTCTCTCTCTCTCTCTCTCTCTCTCTCTCTCTCTCTCTCTCTTTCTCCCTCTCTCTCTCCCTCTCTCTGTCTCCCCCTCTCTCTACCCCCTCTCTCTTAATTTATTAGTAAGCTGTAACATGGTCTGTCACTTGAAACCCACTCATCTCTTTTCTTTTATTTTTTACTTACATTATTCTATATCTCTTTCTCTCTCTCTCTCTATGTCTCTCTCTCTCTCTCTCTCTCCCTATCTATATCCCCCCTCTCTCTCTCTCTCTCTCTCTCTCTATATATATATATCTCTCTCTCTCTCTCTCTCTCTCTACTCTCTCTCTCTCTCTCATATACTATATATCTCTATATACTCTCGATATATGTTACAGCATATGGCATTACTTATACTCCAGAATATTTTTCCACAGCTCCCTGCTTAACCCTTTCGTATTCTCATTAATCTTCGGTTTGTAATTTAGTCTTTAGTTTATTTTTAATTCCTAGGTTATAACATCATTAAAAGTTATCATAAACATGACAATGAGATCATGATAATGCTGAGGATATCAATATGTCATAATGAATGTCATGATGATAACAAATGAATAGAATGATGATGATGATGTTGATCATTGCAATGGTGATAATGATAGTGATAATGATAGATATAAATGCATGATAATAATGACTGAAGTGATAACAGAATAATGATAATAATGACAATAAGAATGATAATAATGTTAAGGATGGATAATGATTATAATGATGAAAAGAACAATGATGATAATGATAACAATGATAATATGGATAATAAAAATAATGATACTAACAATGATTAAAGTAATAAGGATGATAATGAGAGTAATGTTGCTGTTATTAATTATATTCGAACTGTTACTACTACTACTACACCTGTCAGTAATGATAATGATAAAATTAATAATAATCAGGATAATGATAATAATTATAGCTGATAATAGTGATGATGAAAATATTTATAATAATAATGATAATAATAGCGACAATGATATAAAAAATAAGCACTGAAACATTTAATGAATGATACCTAGGCATACAGATGAATATATAAATGAATAATTGGATTTTTTTTTTTTTTTTGCAACGATCATGTTCGTACATACTAATTTTGCTTCACAATAACACAATTCTGTTTAATCTTTTGCTATTGTACAGTAAACCATTATTCCAATTACTCATGTCTAAAAATAATTAAAAAAATGATCCCATTCCACAGTTGACGCGTGAATATTTTTTGGCATCACTGAATAACATTAATTCACAGATATGGGAAGCGTTTATGAACCTTTGGAAAAAAAATCATTTGATGATCTGACGCGAGGTGGGTAAAAAATGAAGCATAATTACAATAACTGGCACCTACTCTACTCGGTCGGTGTTGCCATCTAGCTCTTTGGTCGCAGGAATTTAGTTTAATGCTAGTTAGCAGTATATGTAAATTTTGATTATGCAAATGAAGTTGGAAAACATTAAGCAGCCATATCTGATTTATCCCTTGTGAGGGTCTTTTATTCCCTGGCTGTCTGCGTTTACTTTTATTAACTCTTAATCGTTCATTCATTTCCTTCCTACTTTCTGTTATCTCTCTGCCTGTCTCTCTCTCTCTCTCTCTCTCTCTCTCTCTCTC
>NC_091582.1:3066159-3068659 GCF_042767895.1 Penaeus vannamei
TACACACATACACACACACACACACACATACAAACATATACACAGCATACATTTATATACACACACACACACACATATACATGTATATATATATATATATATATATATATATATATATATATATATATATATATATATATATATATATATATATATACATATACATTTATATATGTGTGTGTGTGTGTGTGTGTGTGTGTGTGTGTGTATGTATATATATATATATATATATATATATATATATATATATATATATATATATATATATATATATATACATATACATATATATATACACACATATACACAGAAACAGACGCAAAGAAAAAATAATCAGCAAGGTAGAGAAAGAGGGAAACAAAGAGAAAAGGAACCTCGGATAAGAAGACGTGAGCGAGCGAGAGAGAGAGCGAGCGGCGGCGGAGAGCTAAGGGCGACCTACCAAAGCCTTAGCAAGTCCGATGATTAATAGGTAGTAAAGTGTCCCGTATATCAAGCCCGTTACAAGTCCCGCCACTTCCGTCACAGAGGGGGGGCGGGGAGAGGGGGTAAGGGGAGAGGAGAAGGGCGAGGGGGAGGAAAAGGGATGGGAGGGGATTGGGAGGGGTAAGGGGAGAGGGGGTAAGGGAGAGAGGGGGATGGGGCAGAGGGGGAGAAAGGAGAGGAGTGGAGGAAAAGGGATAGAGGGAGAGGGGGCAGAAGAGGCAAAAGGAGAGGGGGACGAGGAGAGACATAGAGGGAGGGGGGATGTGGGGCGAGAGGGGAGGGAGGGGGCGAGGCATAGAGTAGGAGGTGAAGGGTAAGGAGGGAGGAAAAGGCATAGAGGGAGGGGGAGAAGGGAAGGAGGGGGGCGAGGCATAGAGGGAGGAGGGAGAAGGGAAGGAGGGGGCGAGGGGGAGGAGAAGGGGCCGAGTATACAGAGGGAGGGAGGAGAAGGGAAGAAAGAGGGAAGCCGAGTATAGAGGGACGGGGAGAAGGGAAGGAGGGGGGAAAAGGGATAGAGGGAGGGGGAGAAGGGGAAGGAGGGGGCGAGGCATGCAGAGGAGGGGGAGAAGGGGAGAGGGAGGGGGCCGAGGCATAGAGGGAGAAGGGGGAAAAGGGAAGGAGGGAGTAGAAAAGAGGATAGAGGGACGGGGAGACAAGGGAAGGAGGGGAGGAAAAGGGATAGAGGGAGGAGGGGAAGAAGGAAGGAGGGAGGAAAAGGGTAGAGAATGAGGAAGGGAAAATAAAGGGGTGAGAGTTAAAGGGAGGTAAAGAGTGGGGGGGAGGATGGGGAGGCATAGAGGGAAGGAGGGAGGAAAAGGGAGAGAAAGGGGGAAGTGAAAATAAAAGGGAGGGTGGGAGCGAGAAGTAGGTAAATGGGGGGAGGGGGGAGGGGGGAGAGGGAAGGAGGGAGGAAAAAGGGAGAGAAAGGGAAGGTGAAAAGGTAAATGGGATGGGAGAGAGAAGGAGGTAAATAGGGGGAGGATGGGGGAGAAGGGAAGGAGGGTAGGAAAAGGGAGAGAAAGGCAGGAAGGCAGGAAAATAAATGTGGGTAAGGGGAGCGAGAAGGAGGAATATGGGGGGGGGGTGAAAGGAAGGAGAAGGGGAAAGGAAGGGCAAGGTATAGAACAGGAAGGAGAGAGAGGAAAGCACAGAGACGAAGAAGCGAAGGGAAGGGCGATGGGAGAAGGCGCATAGAGGCTAAGAAAGAGGGGGATAAGGAAAGGGAAGTGTTTGAAACAGAGGGGAAGGAAGGGGAGAGGGAATAGTGAGGCACAGAGGGGGGAAGAGGGAGGGGGGGAAGCCAGGTACAGGGGCAAGAGCCAGAGAGAAGGGGACAGGGAGAGTGGGGAGAAGAGGCTAAGGAAGGGGCAGGAGACGGTGGGTTGAGAAGAGTATCAGGTGGAAGAAGGGATCAGGTGGAAGGTGAAGAAGGTATCAGGTGGAAGGTGAAGAAGGGATCAGGTGGAAGGTGAGATAGGGACGCTGAAGGGGCCAAGCTACCTGTGCTGAGCCTGATGCTGGGGGCTCTCCTGCTGGGGTCGTGGTGCACCTGGGCGGCTTGCTGGGCTCGGGCGGGCGGCCGGTCCCCCCCCCCCTCTTCCTCGCTCTCTCTGGCAGACCTTCGCATACACTGACACCTTCTCCGCACGCATAACACACACACACACACACACACACACACACACACACACAACCCTTCCTCAGTTTCCAAATATATGTATGCACACACAAACATAAAAACATACACATACACACAACCCTTCCTCAGTTTCCAAACGTATGTATGCACACACAAACATAAAAACACACACATACACACAACCTTTCCTCATTTTCCAAATGCATGTATACACACACAAACATAAAAACACACACACACACACAACCTTTTCTCAGTTTCCAAACGTGTGTATGCACACACAAACATAAACACACACACACACACACACAATCCTTCCTCAGTTTCCAAGTGCATGCATACACACACACACACACACACACATGTTACACACAC
>NC_091582.1:3086159-3091159 GCF_042767895.1 Penaeus vannamei
CCACACACACACACACACACACACACACACACACACACACACACACACACACACACACACACACACACACACACACACTGTCACCAGTCGACAACGAGGCCGAGGTCGGTCTTAGTGCAAGTACATGAAAGGGACTTAAGCTTTTCATTGACTACACTTCGAGGATGGCGGTGCGGGTCCCCCCCATCTCCCCACGGGGGGTCGAGGACGAGGTGGTTCTGAACTTTCAAGATTCCTTCTGCCTTCTGCCCGGCCTTCGAGGATGTCTCCCCTCTTATTGGGCGGTTCCCCTCGAGGGCAGGTACTTTTTTCAAATCGCTGGAGTGTTCGATTGATCCGGTCGTGGCCTAGAGCTGTCTTGGATATTGTTTACACTCAGTGAAATGCGTTGAGAAGCAGAAAAGAAGCAAAAAATGATCGAAAAAAATAAAAATATGAAATATGAATTAAAGAAAAAGGAGAACAGGTAATGAATCAAAATACGAAAAAAATAAAAATGAAATAAAAAGAAAAGTAAAAAAAAGAAAAGAAAAGAAAAGAAAAGTAAAAAAAAGGAAAAAAGTTTAAAAATGTAAAAAAAAAAAAAAAAAAAACACAGTCAGGAACACAGCTACTTACCATCAACGGAACTCCAAGACGGTCAATCAATTTGCACAAATGGAAAACACATAGTCGAGATAATAAGAAGAGTGCTGACAAAGATCTTGAGGATGTGGTTACAAGAAGGAACGACCTCTATTAAATGACAGACAAAGGTTTTCACTTCATAAAAAGATAAGACCAAGCAAAGCGCAACAACTACAGACCAATCACAACCCTTTTTACGTGGAAACTTTCAACAGGGATCATAAAAGCAATTCAAATACCTGGTGGAGAGACGATCATTACCAGCAGGAGAGAAAAGATGCAGTAAAGAATCCTGTAACACAAAGGATTGAAGTACTAATTGATGAAATGATTGTCGGGAAAAGTAAGCCAAGTGAAGCACGATAATAAGGAAAGGAATGATTCGAAAATATAAGAAAGCATTCGATGGTATTCCTATTCTCAAGGGCCTATCAATGTTAAAGGTGACGGACATCATCGCAGTTATTAAAGATCAGCCTGAGGAAATGGGGGGGGGCTATTTACGACACAGAAGAACATTGGTATATTCACTGTACAGAGCTAGAAGCACCAACTCCTGACTAACTGTACAGCAAAACATCATAGTGTTCTGTGTCTTAGCCTACCACTTGGTAAAAGTACACCTAGCAGATATAATGTGGCCAAGAAGAGCAAGATGAAAACATAAACAATGTGCAACTGTACAAAATGAATATTGAAGTGGGCATATCGGTAGGCTGAGACACTCGGAAATATAAATACAAATATACTCGTCTTTTCACACAAATGTTTATTGCATTTACACCACCACTCCTTAAAAAAAAAAGTCTGTTCACACAAATGTTTATCATTGCATTTACACCACCACTCCTTAAAAAAAAGTCTGTTCACAAATGTTTATTGCATTTACACCACCACTCCTTAAAAAAAAAAAAAAAAAAAAAAAAAAAAATTACGGGGGTCTCATAAGGAAGGCAATGTAAAGTAGCTGCTATTCATGGGTGACTGAAAGGTCATGAAAAGTCAGAGAAACAATTAGATTCCTTTGTTAAGTCTGTGAGGGTATTCAGCGAAGATACAATAACGGATTTTAAAATAACGATAAGGAGACTTTTGAATTTTGTTAATGAAGAAGAGAGTATTACTAAAAACAACAGTGATTTACCAGTTCAGGAGAAAATGATAGAAAATGATAGAAAGGACAGCAAGACGAAGATACAGAAAATTAGAAGAAAGAAAGGAAGAAAGCGCTTGAAGGAGGATATAAAGTGCCACTAAAGCGATCCCACACCTTCGGTATTGCAAAGAAGGAGCATCAGATCCCTTGTAAGAATAGACATCAGTTGGTAAGGTAGAAACTTGATGTGGAAATGTCCGTGAAAGAGAAATAGGGAAGGAGAACCACACACACACACACACACACACACACACACACACACACACACACACACACACACACACACACACAAGCACACACACACACACACACACACACACACATACACACACACACACACACACACACACACACACACACACACACACACACAAACACATACACACACACACACACATACTCACACTAACACACACACACAAAAAAAAACATACACACATACACACACACACACACACACACACACACACACACACACACACACACACACACACCAAGACTGCGTGCAACTACCACCGGCGTATACAAATACTCTACATCTTTTCCGAGGCACAGTTACCCACGGTCTGTCCACAAGTAATCCCACAGTCTGTTTACATGTATCCATTTACCTCCACTATTTCACGCCCCACGTAGGCCTATGCATTAAACATTTCTACACGCTGCCAACTCCTCCTTTTTCAGCTACGTAGGCCTAGCCGCCCTATACTTTCCTTGTGTTCACATATGTTATCTACAGCAGTTACCCCTGGATCCCGCTCTGAAGAAAACGTCTCTCCACGGACAGATTTTATTGTCAGACATTTGTCTGTCGGTGACTTATATATGTGGATTCTATTTATGTATTTGCTTCGTTTTTTTCTCTTGGTTTGTTTCTTTAATTCGTGGATATTATTGCAGTATCCATGGTTCTCTTTCGTATTTCTTATTTTCCCTTTGTAAAGACGAGCACAAAACATTTGATAAATCGACATTGGCATTCATAAAAAAGAAATTAAAAAAAGTAAAGAATGTATTATTAAACTAAGGGATTAAAGACCAGGTGCTTCATAAAGACTTTATGATAGACAAATGGGCGATACACAGGCATGGTCCCTTCTCAAATTCGATTTATTTCACATCAAAAGCAGCATTGAGGTTGCAGGATCTGGTGTTGGTTCTTCGCCCTTTTCTCTAAGCCTAAACAAAGAAGAAAAGATGGAGGGAGTTCTTTTGTTAACCTTCGTACATTATCTATTATGTGGGACATGGCCATTATTATTATCATTAATTTTCTTTTGCCTCTCTCTCTCTCTCTCTTTCTTTCTTTCTCGCTCTCTCTCTGTCTCTGTCTCTTTCTCTCTCTCTCTCTCTCTCTCTCTCTCTCTCTCTCTCCCTCTCTCTCTCTCTGTCTCTCTCTCCCTCCTCTCTCTCTCTCTCCCTCCCTGTCTCCCTCTCTTTCTCTCTCTCTCTCCCTCCCTCCCTCCGTCTCCCCCTCTCTCTCTGTGCCCCCTATCTCTCCCTCTTTCTCTCCCCCTCTCTCTTCTCCCTCTTTCTCCCCCCCTCTCCCTCTCCCTCTTTCTCTCCCCCCTCTCTCTGTGCCCCTCCTTTCTTCCTCTCTCTCCTTTCCTCTAGGTGAGTGGTTTCCAACTTTTTTTTCACTCCGTGGCCCCCGACCATTATATAATAATCCCCATCCTTTCAGATACAGTTATAACTTATGAATGGTGTAATGGTGTCTGTAGCTATAGGACAGAAACCCTCTGTGGAAAGATTCTAATTTATTGATATGAGAGAGATGATTTTATAGAGGTAGAACTGGAAGAGGGTTGGAGATCTCTGAATATTCGGTTGCAGATTTATGTCAGGCAGATTATTATGAAATCAGACAAGGCTGAGATCACCATCTGGTAAAGACACTGATACTATGGAAGAGAGTTGGTGGGTCTCGCTGTAGTAATTTCTAGTTTAAAAGCATTATTTTCCATCCTTTTTGAAAAATTGAAAATTGAAGAGACCAAAAGGATCGACCATATTGACAAAGCATCCGTAACTTTTGTGACGTCATCAAAATAAACTCCATATGTATTTTTTTTTTCCAAAAATAGAATCAGACGCCATGGCACCTCAAGTTGCTACTGACCTATCCTCCCTACCTCCCTCTTCTCTTTTCTTTTTTTCTCTCTCTTCTCTTCTTTTCTCTCTCTCTCTCTTCTCTCCCTCTCTCTCTTCTTTTCCTCTCTCTTTTCTCTATCTTCTCTCTCTCTCTCTCCCCCCTCCCTCCCCCCCTCTCTCTCTTTCTCCCTCTCTCTCTCTCTCCCTCTCTCTCTCCTCCCTCTCTCTCTCTCTCTCTCCCTCCCTCTCCCCCCTCTCTCTCCTTCTTCCCCCCCTCTCTCTGTGCCCCTCCTCTCTTCCTCTCTCTCCTTTCCTCTAGGTGAGTGGTTTCCAACTTCTTTCACTCCGTGGCCCCCGACCAGTATATAATAATCCCCATCCTTTCAGATACAGTTATAACAATGAATGGTGTAATGGTGTCTGTAGCTATAGGACAGAAACCCTCTGTGGGAAGATTCTAATTCATTGATATGAGAGAGATGATTTTATGGAGGTAGAACCGGAAGAGGGTTGGAGATCTCTAAATATTCGGTTGCAGATTTATGCCAGGCAGATTATTATGAAATCAGACAAGGCTGAGATCACGGTAAAGACACTGCTACTATGGAAGAGAGTTGGTGGGTCTCGCTGTAGTAATTTCTAGTTTAAAGTCATTATTTTCCATCCTTTTTGAAAATTGAAGAGACCAAAAGGATCGACTATATTGACAAAGCATCCGTAACTTTTGTGACGTCATCAAAATAAACTCCATATGTATTTTTTTTTCCAAAAATAGAATCAGACGCTACTGACCTATCCTCCATCCCTCTCTCTTCTCTTTTCTTTTTTCTCTCTCTTCTCTTTTCTTTTCTCCCTCTCTCTCTTCTCGTCCTCTCTCTTTCCTCTCTCTTCTCTCCCTCTGTCTCTTCTCTCTCTCTCTCTCTCTCTCTCTCTCTCTCTCTCTCTCTCTCTCTCTCTCTCTCTCTTTCTCTCTTCTTTTCCTCTCTCCTTTTTTCTCTCTCTCTCTTCTCTCCCTCTCTCTTCTCCTCTCTCTCTCATGGAATCTATTTACAAACCGAGACAGCCAGTCAGGATCTGATATAAGATGCAGTTTAATTCTACGTCACAATTTTCATATTTGCTC